>NC_056725.1:1037948128-1038198128 GCF_019279795.1 Protopterus annectens
CTACACAGGGGTATGTTGGACAGCTGTGGACCGTACATAGCAGGGTGTCCAGTTCACCATCTCTGACCACAGACACATGAACTGGTCCTGCCAGAGGTCTCACTGGCACCACCAGGTCCAAGGCCAGATGCAGTACTGCTTCCTGATGGTGGCTGCTGTCTTCTGGATCCATGTGCCTGATGGGACTGGCCAGGACCACATGCCCATGGCCTGCTCCATTATGATGTGGACAGCATCCCCCTTCAGTAGTGCTTGTGTCACTGCCACTATGGGAGTGGGAAGGTGCATGGCCCCATAGACTCTCAGCTGATGTTGATGCTGATCTACCTCCACCTGGCCAACACCCATCTCCAACCACACGCTCTAGCGCAGACATGCCATGGTTGAGGATTGCCAGGGTCTCATCCCACCATCTATTCATGACCTCAGTATTTTGGCATGTGGCCTAAACAAGTCATGTATGTTGCCATGTAAATCAGGGAGACTTGCATCCAACATCCTGAGTATTTGTCTGGTGTTTCATTCACTATGTGCTTGTGCATCCATGACAGCACAAAACATGTGTCTAGTGAGATCTGCTATGGCACTTGCAACAGTGGCTTGATGAGCAGCAATCCTCCTGTGAGCACCCCTGTCCATCCACTTGTGTCGGACCGTGCCTGCACTCTGGCTATGGTCAGTGTCTACACTCACACCTGCCATAGTCACCACACTAGCCTGTTCCATGCCACCACCTGCCAACTGTCCATCATCTGTGGCTGCTGGTGATGGGGCATTTGTGGGCATTGTGACTGTGTGCAGGGATATTGTTGATGATTGTGGGATGCCAAACGATGGCACAGATTCAGCCCCTGACAACCCCATCCTGTGCCTGACTATGACTATCATCATTGTCAGCGTCTGCAGAGACACTGTCATCAGATTCTGTGTGGGACGGACTACGACAACCATGAGCACCTGTGAGGGAAAGATACCTGCACTATGTTAGCTACTACCAACTGGTGACATTCACAACACAGTCAGACAACTATATACACACCTTGGACAGGCCCTCAATATCATGCAGTGCTGCCCTTTCCACTTAATGTTACTACTTATATACACCTCTGTGATATGTGAGTTTTGTTAGTAGATGATGGGCCTTTAAGTAGCACACACTGCACCCATGTACACATAATTGCTGTTCACCTGTATAGCACAGTGGCAACTCCTACAGAACATACCTCTCAACTTTGCAGAGTGTCGCTGAATGTCTACATGTGTGGCTCATATTTCTGGTCTGTTCATCATAAATCCTGTGTTTATCTGGCACATTATTGGGATGATATGAGGACTGGTGTCACTAATTAATAACATTTGAGTTTCACACTTCAAAACCGGCAGTACATGTATGTTACAACAGAACCGGTTACACTAACAACCTTCTAAGCTTACAGTGTATATTATAAGTGTAGACACCCCTGTTAACATGCCAGGTTTGTCTGATATATAACATGAGACCACAGAAAGCATGTGATAACATTTCCCACCTTTAATGTGACCTATAACCTGTGCAACCAACTGAAGAACATGCATATCAGTTAGGGGTAACATGTAGTAGTTGAAATATGTACAATAGGCTGGTTGCATGATTGTGCACTTAAGGCACTGTTTGATTTCATAACAGCCATCAGTCCTCTTGGGAAGGTGTGTATCAGCATGGCACATCTCGACTTAGCAATATTTGTACACTCTCCCTTGCAGAAGCCCTCCAACTCTGTCAGATTGCGAGGGTATCTCTTCTGCACAGGCCTCTTCAGGGCACCTGACAGATTTTCTATTGGATGTAGGTGTGGACTGTGACTCGGCCATTCCAAACCATTGACTGTCTTCTGGTTAAGACATTCATTTTTGGATTTTGATGTATGGTATGGGTCATTGCCGTGTGGAAAGGTATAATTCCTCTCCATCCACAGCTTTCTAGCAGACACATGAAGATTTTGGGCCAAAAGGGACTGGTATTTTGAACTGTTCTGAATCCCCTCTACCTTGGCTGAAGGCCCACTTCCAGCTTATGAGCAGCAACCCAAAAGCAGGACACTGCCATCACCATGCTTCACCATGGGGATGGTGTTCTTTTGGTGATGCACAGTGTTGTTATTATGCAAAACAAACCTTTTGGTATTGTGGCCCAAAAGTGCAACCTTGGTCTCATTACACCAGAACACATTTCCCCACATGCCTTTGGGAGACCTGATGTATTTTTCTTGAGAAATTCACTAGACATGGCTGTTATTCTGTGTGAGAAAAGGCTTCCATCTTCCAACCCTATCCCATAGGCCAGACGTGGAGAATATAGGAGGTTGTTGTCACATGTAGTACATTGCCAGCAGTTCCTGCAACTCTTGTAGTGTTGCTGTAGGTTTCTTGGCAGCCTCCATGACCAGTTTGGGTCTTGTCTTTTCTACACGTTTGGAAGGATGTCCATTTCTTTGCACTGTCACTGTTGTCCCATATTTTCACCAGCAATTGATGACTGTCTTCACTATGTTCCATGGTATATGCAATGCTGTGGAAATGTGTGTGTACCCTTCTCTGGGCTGATAACTTTCACAAATGAGATCCCTTTGCTGCTTTATAAACTGTATGCAAACTATGGCTGTTGCTGTAGCAGGCAACTGAGTAAATTTTAGGATAATCCTAGTAGGACAGCTGACCGTTATTTGCTGTTAATCAAAGAGTCTCTGTAATTGATGGCAGATGTGTACTCAAGAAAACATAATGCTTTAATTATATCAAAAGCTGTTTCAACACAGTATTAGCTTCAGCCTATGGACACATATGCATCTAGCTTCCTGTACGTTTTTATGTATCATAATTGTTCCCCTAACAGATTTGTTTGTTTTACAATTGAATTGTACAGGTTATAGGTCACATGAAAGGATGGAGGGATTCAGAAATGTTTTATTGTGCTCTCATTTTTGCATATTACAAATACCTGGCATTCTAACAGGTGTGTGTACATCATTTATATGCACTGTATAACACTAATTTATAAAATATGTCCCTAGTTTTGGGCCTTTATTCCCCCATTTTGTCAGTCTTTGTCTAGATTTCTTGCAATGACAGGTTGTGAGGCATGCAACAGATATGTGACATCTCCTGCAAAGAGGCCACTGTGATGCAATGAAGTTAACCCCACCACACGTGAACATGCAGATATTGCAAAATGGCTGAGAGTAACAGTTGTGCACATGGTCACATGCATGACCTTAACATGCCTGGGGTACTGGTGAGCCACAACAAGAAAATCCCATACTGTTCAGCTTCAGGCTGCTGTCCCACATCCAGACCAGAGTTACCTATGTAGTTGTGGGGGAGAGGTATTGTCAGCAGACTCACATTTGGCATCGGTACAGGATGAATGCTACTTTTCTGCACAGGCACAGTACAAGCTCTGATAGTACACAATGTGCTGTCCTTCACCATAGATGTGCACTTGTGTGCATTACTAAACCCCACCCACAAACTCAGTTTGAACTGACATATGCATCTCGATATTCTATAGAAGACAGTATGACTGCTACATAATTAAATTGATGTGCACAGTGGCCTTACCTGGATGCTCCTTGCCTGTTGCCTGGGTGCCACCCACCTCCACAACTTGTGTTTCTTGTGTTGGATGTTGTGTGGGGGCTGCCCCAAGGCTGGCCAGTAGCTCCTCTGTTGCTGTAAGTGGGGCCTGTGTAGCTGGACCCCCATCTGTAGCAGTATGGTCCATGTCCATGGCAGCAGCCCTTTGTCGGGCACGACGTATCAGGTCAGCTGCCAGATGCCTGACCTGATCATATGTGCAGCCATAGTGGCCCAAGGTGTTATCTCTGTGGACAAGGTAGTCCCAGAAGGACATCTGCTTCCACAGATTTTGTCACCTATGGTCGAACAGCACCACATGGTGCTGGATTATGGCATAGATGATAGCTACATTCTCATCTGCAGTATATGCTGGCTGATGCTGCATGCCACCTGGAAGACATAAACAGGGAAACACATCACAGGACCTCAGTCATTGCCCAGAGGTATTTACAGAGCCATCACATCAATATTGCCTATAATTAGCCACCACTTACAATCATATCATACCCCTTTCATCTATCAGCACAGTATGAACCTGCATTGCACTCCTGGCCCTAATGTGTCATGTTCCCCCCAATGAGGACCAGTACATTGCATAAACCACCATTCATCATTCACGTTTGTGTAGAGGGATGAGAGTGGCTGTCTTCCTTGCAGATGGGATGTCGATGGTGCTCAGGTTTTGCTTGCATACAATGTGTAATGGAGCTGGAAGCATATGCCTGAGTTCATGTTGGATGCAAGCAGGAATGTCATCAGGTCCATGGACACTTGCTTTTGTTGACTTTGATTAGGCAGTATGCACCTGCTCTCTGATGATGAGGGGAGGGGTGTGGGTGGTGTGCATATCCACCTATACTGATGGTGAGCCAGGGGTGTGATGTTTCCCCTAAATCTGTCTGCAGCAGGTTGGCTATAGCTATGGTGTGTGTATGTGGTGTGATTGACCACCATTACAGGGTGGGTTGGGTTGTTGCCTCTGAGATTGTGGGCATATGTGAAGATGGCCTTGTGATTACCCTTGGTGGATGTGTCCAATTTGTACTCATAATTAGCCTTACAGTAATCCACCTGTGACCTTATATGCTCGTTCAGACAAAGGTTGACTTGCTGCCAAGATGGTGCCTGCTCCTACTTTGCCCTGTACAGCCAATATAGTGACCAATTATGTTTTTGTTGTATTGCTGCTGTCCAGCAAAGGGGATTACTCTACCTTGGTGGAGGCAGGTTTTACAGGTAAGGTATTGCTGAGTCCATACAGCTATGTAGTTGGTCATATAGCTGTTTGTAGTAGTCCTTGACACAAGGTCATAACACAGTTGGACACCTCTCCAATTTCAACCTGATAAGCATGCTTATTCTAGTATTCATTTCTGTGTCAGGGCAATGCAACAACTAGTAGCAGTAGAAATCTAACTCTGAAGGATGCACATAAACTAAGATTAGATACATGTACAACATGTACAGCTTATTTAACCAATGTTTTGCATCCCATGTCTGTTGTTAGGAAGCAGCTGGGTACATCTACTCATACATACATGTGCACAGGTAATACCTAATATACATTTCTGTTCTATGTCAGTATGGCACACTGTTTTTACACTCTTGCTGCTCAGTCATTCCTGTCAACCTTTTAGAGCAGGATATCTGGAGGATGCCAAACATACATGGGGGCGATGGGACAAAATTAGTGACACTTTCTTAATATTGCTGTAACACACTTATGTCATTTGATAGCACAGTAGCCTTTGCATTCACAGACATACCCTGGAGGATGTCTGACACTCATATGGCAGGAAGAGAGGTGGAAGGCTAGAGTAGTGTGGTAGTGAGGGTAGGAACTTTTAATGTTGGCAGTATGACTGGTATGGGGACAAAGCTAGCTGATGTGATGGACAGAAGGAAGGTTGATATATTGTGTGTGCAAGAGACCAGGTGTAAGGGGGGTAAGGCTAGGTTTATCGGAGGTGGGTCCAAATTGTTCTATCATGGTGTGGATGGGAGGAGAAATGGTCTAGGGATTATCCTGAAGGAACAGTATGCCAAGACTGTTTTTGGAGGTGAAAAGAGTGTCGAATAGAGTAATGTTTATGAAGCTGGAAATTGATGGTGTAATGATGAATGTTGTTAGTGCATATGCTCCACAAGTTGGGTGTGCGATGCATGAGAAAGAAAAACTGTGGAGTGAGTTGGATGAAGTGGTGATGACTGTACACAAGGGTGAGAGTGTGGTGATTGGAGCAGATTTCAATGGACATGTTGGTGAAGGGAATAGAGGGGATGTGGAAGTGGTGGGTAAGTATGGTGTTAAGCAAAGAAATTCAGAAGGTGAGATGGTAGTGGATTTTGCAAAAAGGATGGACATGGCTGCAGTGAATACATATTTTAACAAGACAGAGGAGCATAGGGTGACATACAAGAGTGGAGGAAGATGAACACAGGTGGATTATATCCTATGCAGGAGGGCCAGTTTGAAGGAGACTGGAGACTGTAAAGTGGTGACAGAGGAAAGGGTAGTTAGGCAGCATAGAATGCTGGTTTGTGGGATGATGTTGCTGATCAAGAAGAGGAGGATGAGTGTCTGGGCAGCACCAAGGATCAAATGGGGGAAACTGAAAAAAGGGTGATTGTGAGGTTGAGTTCAGGGAAGAGTTAAGACAGGCACTGGGTGTCAGTGATGAGTTACTGAATATCTGGGTAACTGCAGCAGAGCTAGTAAGGGAGATGGCTAGAAAGGTGCTTGGTGTGACATCTGGACAGAGATAGTAGGACAAGGAAACTTGGTGGTGGAATGAGGAAGTACAGGAGAGTATACAGAGAAAGAGTTTGGTGAAGAAGTGGGATTGTCAGAGAGATGAAGAAAGTAGACAGAAGTATAAGGAGATAAGGTGCATGGCAAAGAGAGAGGTGACAAAGGATAAGAATGAAGTGTATGAAGGGTTGTATGAAAGGCTGAACACTAAGGTTGGAGAAAAGGACTTGTACCAATTGGCTAGACAGAGAAACTAAGCTAGGAAGGATGTGCAGCAGGTAAGGGTGATAAATGATAATGAGGGAAATGTAATCACAAGCAAGGAGAGTGTGTTGAGCAGATGAAAAGAGTACTTTGAAGGGCTGATGAATGAAGAGAATGAGAGGGAGAGAAGGTTGAATGATGTGGGCATGGTGAATCAGGAAGTGCAACTGATTAGCAAGGAGGAAGTAAGGATAGCTATAAAGAGGATAAAGAATGGAAAGGCTGTTGGTCCAGATGACATACCTGTGGAAGCATGGAGGTGTTTAGGAGAAATGGAGTTTTTAACCAGATTGTTTAATGAAACCTTGGAAAGTGACAGAATGTGTGAGGAGTGGAGAAAAAGTGTTTGGGTACTGATTATAAGAATAAGGGTGATGTGCAGAGCTGTAGTAACTTCAAAGGAATAACATTGATCAGTCACAACATGAAGTTATGGGAAAGAGTAGTGCAAGCCAAGTTAAGAAGGGAGGTGAGGATTCGTGATCAGCAGTATGGTTTCATGACAAGAAAGAGCACTACAGATGCAATGTTTGCTCTGACAGTGTTGAAGGAGAAGTATAGAGCTGGTCAGAAGGAGTTGCATTTTATCTTTGTGGACTTAGAGAAAGCATATGACAGGGTGCCTAGAGAGGGGTTGTGGTATTGTATGAGGAAGTCAGGAATGTCATAGAAATATGTAAGAGTGCTACAGGATATGTACAAGGTTAGTGTGACAGCGGTGAGTTCTGCAGTGGGAGTGACATATGCGTTTAAGGTGGAGGTGGGATTACATCAGGGATCAGCTCTGAGCCCTTTCTTATTAGCAGTGGTGATGGGCAGGTTGACAGCCAAGGTCAGACAGGAGTCCCTGTTGACTGTGATGTTTGCAGATGACATTGTGATCTGTAGTGAGAGTGGGGAACAGGTTGAGGAGATCCTGGAGAGGTGGAGATGTGCTCTAGAGAGGGGAGGAATGATGGTCAGTAGGACTAAGACAGACTGTGTGTGAAGGGGAGAGAGGATAGAGGAATGGTGAGGATGCAGGGAACAGAGTTTGCAAAGGTGGACGAGTTTAAATACTTGGAATCAACAGTTTGGAGTAATGAGGATTGCAGTCACTAAATGGTATCATCCATGTGTGTTTCTGACTTCATATCCCTCAGAAAAGATATGTCACTACAAACCCTGTTACACCAGCAACTGTCTCAGTTTATAACAGCAATATTTCACATATGCCCATTTTTGGGCCTCTGTCCCCAAGTATGTCAGGCTTTGTCCAGATGTCATGCAGTAAGAGGTTGATATGTATGGTATATCATTATTTAGTGCCTTCATACCTGATACCATCTCAGTGATGTATCAGAATGCCAGACATGCTATGTGGAAGAGGCCTTATATATGAGAACAAAGCTTGGACATTCTGTAGGACTCTGTACAGTTGAGAGGTCTGTGTATTTCTGGTGATTGTTGACAGACTGTCAGGATTGTGAAGCAGTGTAGTGTGGAAATGTTATTTGGCCTGTGTAGGGTTGGGGTGAATGCAAGTGTTATGGCTCCTTTTCTAGCTGACTGTGTATGCTGCTCCAATTTCTGGTGGTCTGTTGGCTGTATATGTTTGTAGGGACAGACTGAGACATGTCCCGTACCACAGCCAGGCGTCATACTACACTGTGAATTGGGCCAGTATATGTAGGGGTAGTGTGTGAGTGGCAAACATGTTAATGCTTTTGTTCACACAGTCCTTATACTCTACTGTTCATTTGGCTTACTAGTATGTCACTGTGACTGTGGTGAAATTGGTTGTGGGTATGCACTTTCACACTTGTGTCTATTTTTCAGTGCTGTTACATCCCTGTAGTACCTGATATATTTGCAAATACATGTGTAATTCCCCATAGCAGATTTGGGTTAGTGTTGTGTTAGTCTGACTGTAGTTTGGACGGTGCTTGGTGACATGCTTAGCAGCTGAGTGTAGTTTCCCTAATGTGATGTTATGTCCAGATATTTGTAGGATGTACTGTTGCCTGGCTTCCATAAGTGTTGTGTGTTTCTGACACATCACTGGGATGATGTGAGGATTTAAGTCTCTAAGTAGTGAGAAGTAATTGAGTGTTGGACTTGGGCTATTTCAGTCAATATATGTTAGTACAGACAGGAGGGTGTTACTGTAGCAACTGTGTCAGCTTATCTACTCCAGTATTTCAGATATGTCCCTATTTTCATGGCTTTCTCCCTACACTTTGTCAGACTTGGTCCAGATTCATTGCACTAAGGGGTTCTGAACATACCTTCCCAACTGGCTGGATTGTTTCAGAATGTCCACACTCTCATATTGCTCATATTTCTGGTCTGTTGCACAGATTCATTATTTTTATTTTTCTGGCAAATCACTATGATGATCTGAGGATTTCTGTCAGTAAATGATGACATACATTTCAGTTTCAGAACTCACATCCTTCAGAACATGTATGCTGAAACAAACCCTGTTACTCTAGCAACATTCTACATTTATAAGAGCAGTAATTAAAATATATCCATAGTTTTGGCCCACTGTCCCCACATTTTTACAACCTTTGGCTAGATTTCTTGCACTAAGAGTTTGAGAGGTATGGTTCTGAGGTATGACTCCACTACATGTTATGATTATATATATATATATATATATATATATATATATACATATATATATATATTTTTTTCTTTTTTCTTTTTATATATATGTTTAATATGTAATATATGTAATATATATATATATATATATATATATATATATATATATATATATATATATATATATATATATATATTATATGTATATCTCTATTTATATTATGTATATATGTTTCCATATATATGCTTCTCCATACATATATACGTGTATATGTATATATACAAAACCTGACTGATTCTACAGAATCTTTTCCCTACTGTTGAATGACTCTACTGCATGATATATTTGAAAAAGCATCATAAACCCTTACAGCTCAAATGGGTAGTGATACACTGCTCTGTCAATGGTGTACAGGGCCCTGTGTTTGAGACTTGGCAGGACTGATTGTTTTTTTTTTTTTTGCTAGGCGGAACAGTGGCTGATGGAGACAGAGTAATTAAAGCAGTTTTAATTGTCTTTCAGTGGGTTTGCGTGATGTTAAGCAATGCCAACACATGATTAACTGTGCAGATGCTTAATCTGTCTTGGCTTCACTTAGCAATGTGCAAAATCACTTACTCCCACTTACACCCATGCTAATTCCTTTAAAAGAAAAAAAAGGGGTGATAGAAAAGTGGTGAAAAAGGGGCATGCAGAGGGAAGAACAATATGAAAGATAGCTAGGGATGTGCAGGTCGGGTGTAAGGAAGGTCCATAGCTCTAATTTTCTTATACAGCAACAGCTGTGCATTTGTACAGCATTTGGATGTGAATTTGAGCACTGAATCTCCAGAGAGATGGGTGAGGGCAACAGAAATATGTTGTCAAGCCAACTGGACCAGATTATATGTGTCCAGTGGACATGTGTGTAAAATGGATAGCTATGTATGGGGCGATATTTTTTTTGGGACAGATGCCCTTTTCTTTTTTTTTGAAGATGAGAGTGGGATGTTGGGGAAGGATTGTAGGTGTGTCTAGCGAGATAGATTGGGCAGGGAGACAGACAAGACAGCAGACAGTAGTGGTATATGACACATGAGGGGGTAAACACATCTGACGGGGAGGGTGATTTTGAATCTGAAGCCCATGGGGCCCCATATGGTTACAGTGGTACTGAGATCCCCACCCATGAGCAGTCACCACTGCACCTTCAGAGCCTCAAAGGTGGCTGTGCTGTGGGCTGGACAGGATGGGCAGCCTGCCCCTCGAAGTGCTCCAGGTGGCCCTCAATCTGGCACAGCTGCTCTCCAAACTCATATTGGAGGGTTCTGTGCATCAAACCCCGAACATGACTGTGGGTGACAGCCTCCTATCCATGCCCGCTCCCAGGGGGGACCCCATCCCCTGCGGCAGTTCCACCCGAAGGTGGTGCAGGACCAGCAGGCAAGGGAGATCCAGATTGGGTCCCAGACATGCTGTGGCCTGGGGCCATGGCCAGATGAGGTGGGACAGGTGGATCTATTGGGATATGCCTTCCCAAACCTGCTCTGGTGTGAGGTTTTACAAAATCTGTTGGATAGTCATGAACAACACATTTCAAGATTAGTTATAACAGCATGTATGGTTGTTCCAATTAACCCCATATAACAGATTTGAAACAATTGCATAGCAAACAGAACACATGCATAAATGGAACAACAGTATGCATTGTAACAGCATGCCAGTAACAATTACATCAACAGACCAACGACAATGGTATTTGAACAAGGTTTTTTAACATGCAAGCAATCAAACATATTAGCAATAATATAACACAAGTCCCAACATTAGGGTTGGAGCATAACATACTCATAGTATATGAGTAATAATTATTGATGCAGATGAGGGATTGGGGGAGAGACAGAAAATCCATTAACAACTATTTATGCATCTATTTTCCACAATATTACTGCTCAATACTCTGTGAGTCTGCCCTCACTTTGCATCTACCTATGCCCATAGCTTCTGTAGTACAAACATACCTATTAAACTGTCATCCTGGAATGATATGAGGCAAACTGTGACAACTCTGGGTACATGACTAGAGGGGACTCGTACATGCCAGGGTGACATATCTAGCACAGGAGGAGTACCCTGAACTGCTGTTATGTCAATGTGTTACTGACATACGTCAACTGGTTTCCTATCTGTGTCCAGGATTATTTGCAGCAGTGACCACTAGTCATGGCAGAATGACACTTGAGAGACATGTATTGAGAACATACCTCTCAACCTCTTGGAGCATGACATCTGGACAAAGCCATATTTAAGAGTGGGTCAAAGGCCCATAAATACGGACAATTTTTAGATGTTGCTCTTACAAACTTAATAAAATAACAGGTCTTGGATTTGCGTGGCTTTTCTGATGGATATAACATATGACACTTACATGTCTATCATTATTTTCTAACTTCAGTCTATAATGGTTTGCCATGACACCACTACTTTATGTACAACGGACCAGTAATCTGAGACAAATATCTGGACATTCAGTGAATATCTGTACAGTTGAGAGGTATGATTCTGGAAGAGTGTATATTGTATGTACCTACCTTGTTGTCATTTTCAGGCATGTGGTGGGACAATTGAACTGTTGTACACAGTTTATTAGTATACCCTTCATAAAGCTACTGGCAACATTTACTTACCTGTAAAACCTGTAGGGAAAATACCTGTTAACACTACCTGACTGTTTTTTCATTTATTCCTGATTCATTGTGTGTAGATATGAACACATCTTAGTACTAATCCCTGGATTCGAACAGTGTCTGGGTGTGCAAACTTAATAACTAGGATATTTCTCACCACACTGAGCTACCGGGGAACTGCTGTTTTTTGTTTCACTGGTTTCTGCCTAATAGTCTCTTGGTTAGACAATTTGAACTTGTAATCCTGTGATGCATGCATGACAGATAGTTATTGTTCAGTGCATTACTCCTTTGGAGTACTACAACATGGAAAGCAAAGGTTAACACATGGCAATGCTGCATGCAACACACATTGATTCTTTACATATTACTATTCAGGGTTCAGAGCTTAATACAGTATATATTTCACATTTCATTTATATCTTGTTTTACAGCTACACCATCTGCAGCTTCTCCTAACAGCTTGTTCACAGATGAACCTCATTTAATGTATGCTGTTACAGCCATATTTGCTGTGAACTACCTGCATACATTCTATATATGTGTATAACAACATACCAGAATAAACACAACAGTTTTTTAAGGGTCTTTATTGTACTTCAATATTCGTCAGTCAAACTTTTTTATTTATTCAGTTCACACAGTAACAGTATACCTACTAGTAGTAAGCAATACACTCCTTCTCAGTTATTTTAACAATATACTGCAAAATATATTTGTACTCACCAGCATGTCGGCACAGCCGCAGCAGTCTGCTTCGACATTCATAGCCCTCTCTGCTGCAGCTGTAGGGGAGACAATCAAACATTATGCATATCTGTCTATCACATTCACAGGCTAGTATTTGCTACAAACTACTTGATACTGATACTTACACACTACTGGAGCATTCTGGGCCCGTCCATCTTGGATCCACTGGTCCAAAAGCACCCCCTTCCTATGCTTTAGGTTGACATAGTGGTACCAGACCTGCTCACCAGTCCAAGGGATGCCAGTAGCACTAGAGAGGTCATGTGCGAAATGGTCCCAGACCTCCACTTTGTATTGGGACCCCTGGTACTGGCCCTGCAGCAGTCTCTCCTCATGTTTTTTTACTAGGAGTCCAGCCATGGCCTTGGACTCCTGAATGCTCCAGCATTGTGCCCAAAAGTGCACTCCCTCTCCTATGCCAGCCATTGTATCTGCACAGATAGACTATAACAGTTTATGGCTGTATTCCCACCTGCGCCATTTAAATAGTGCAACATTCCCACCCTTTGCTGTCATTTTACTACTTTGAAAAGGTGAAGCTTCGCTAAGCAGTGCACAAACCTGCTGAGCCAATTTTAACATTGAAGGAGAAGTTGTTGTGCACTGTTTAACAGTAGGAAAATCTGCTTAGCTGAGCTACCAGCTACTTAATATTCATGTCCTAACAATGGTTACACCTGCTAAGTGTAGCTGAGCATTGCTAACCATTCCTCAGTTTTCCTTTTTTAAATATGTCAGAATACTGACTTCATTTATTAAGTGTATATGATTTAATTTACATGACATCCCTCCACATGCTTTTTTTACATCAGCAAGGGGTGTGACTATAGTGTATGGGACACTTGTGTATACATGGGTGGTTTCACATGTTATATGTACTCACACTTCCATTTTACACCAGCTGCACTACCCTGGTTGACAAAAAACAGTTACCACATAATTTAAGTTAAAAAAATAATTTTAACACTGCTTTCCCATATAAAAATGACTTGCCTGTCTTGGCACTCGAACCATGAATGCCTCCATGTAAAGCTGATACTCTAACCACTACACTTTCTCAGCTCGGGAATTTCAGCTGTATATTTGTATTTATATCCTATGGGTTGTTTAAGCTATGGCAAGCGGAGGGCCATACCATGCACACCCTCTTAGCTATGCTTAAACATTCCTTAGCCTAGAAAAAAGATAATATTATTATTATATTGTTATGTTATATAGTGAGTATTGTGTTGTTCTGACAAGTTATTGAGGACTGCAGTCAGGAAATAATGGCATACATTTGGCTTTCAGGCTTCTATCCTTTAGAGATTCATGCTAATACATATCCTGTTTTCTATCAACTTTCTAGGTTTGTGAGGGAAATATTTAAGTGGTGTCCCTATGCTTAGTGTTTTGTCACCCCAATATTTCTGCCTTTGTCCATATGGACTGTTGTCAGGGAATATTGTCATACCTTTGACTTTCACACTCTATCCTTCGGAAATTCGTGCTAATGCATGACCTGTTTTCTATCAACTTTCTAAGTTTGTGAGGACCAATATGTAGGACATGACCCTTTTCAGGGTTTTATCTGCCATTATGTGTGCCTTTGTACACATTTTCTGCTTTACCAGGTTGTGAGGTGTCATACAGCACTTTTACAATGCAGGGGTGTGTCACAGAACCTGTCCCCCACTCCCTGTATTGCTTTCCTGCTGCCATATGTATTTCAGTGTTCGTCAACACTGAAATGATCATTTATTTCATTTCAGTGTCCACGGACACTAAAATACTGGCATAATATTAGAGAAATTCTCTAATATTATGCCAGATCATGATTAGAAAGTGCAGTATGGCACTTTCTGAGTGCAGGGGGTATGTTTAATGTCCCTGCATTTCTTAAACACACCCCCTGCACTCGTTCACGGTTCATGTCCATGTAGGTTAAACAGCAGCATGCCTTCATGAATATGCAAGGCGTGCTGCTGTGCTACATGGACACGAACCACTCATTGCAGGAATAACACTATTCTTGCATGGTTTATTGAATCCCAGGGAACTTGTTCTAAGTGCAACATTAAACAGGTAACATGAACCCATATCTCTAATATAGCTATTATGTACCTTAACTATCTATCTATCTATCTATCTATCTATCTATCTATCTATCTATCTGTCTACCCATCTGTCTACCTATCTATCTAAACCAACAACTTATGCTGACGATAGTCGTGGGGATTCAATAAACTCCCTGTAGGCTTAGCATGAAGCGTACATGGAGTTTTCATGTTAGCACAATGAGCACCAGTTCTAATTGCATATGCATGCCACGCATCATGCTTACATGAATATAAGCATAGTTTCATGGCCAGCAACAGTGTTGCCAAGCAGGAAACTATGTAAAGCAACATGAACATCTGCAAACATGTAAACCTGTTTACCAATAGGCAAGTTAGGTCTGTGGGACTAGCACAGTCATAAAGCACACATGATAGACTATATCTGTTTTGAAATTGTCTACTGTCTGCTTGTTGTCTGCAGCTGTTCTGGACCTCCAGGTGTTGCAGAAGCTTGCTGACCATTGTGCAACACCACTTAGCAGGTCTGCACGATGATAAGCAAAAGATTCAACAATGCATCCGTTTTGACATTGACAAGTGTCTGCCTATTGTCTGCAGGTGTCCTGGACCTGCAGGTGTTGTAGACCATCACTCAATGCTGCTTAGCAGGTTTGCGTGATGGAGAGCAAAAGAGGTAACATTGTATCTTTTTTTAAATTATGTCTGCTTTTTGTCTGGGGCATTAGGCCATGTTTGCATGAAGGCAAGTGATGCACAAATGTGACAGGCAAAGATAAACATGCATTACTCTGAAAACAAGTGTTTATTAGGTTTCAACATTAAAAGATAAATGTGGGATTTGAGCCATGATCTACAGACAGTTGCTCATTATGTTTACCAGTTGTGCTACACACACACTTGACCCGCAGCTGTAATTTATGCAGTATTTCTCAAACAAGTAACTTAACATTAAATTTAATGTATTTATCTGTTTCACCATGTTTGTGCTAAGCCACATGCCGCACAAATATAATTATTATATACAAATAATTACAAAAAATTACAAAATATATTTTAACACCCATTACAGATTTTTCTACAATTGTAGATATGAACTGTCAGACTACTGAACCTACAAAATGCAGTAAGGGTGTCTTATTGCTCTTTGCCTCAGAAGCACGTTTGCAGCAGGAATGAAAATCTGTGACCATATAAGCAAGTTTCATTTCCACCACAGTATTACAAAGACATATAACGTACACACTCTCGGTTGTTTGTACATGTGTTGCTTACATATTTAGTGCAATGAATGGACACAGCCATTTATGAGCATTGTTTGCACCAGTGTACCTCTGTCGTCTCTTTTTGTTGTGTTCATTCTTCTCTTATGTGTGCTGTACTCTCAAATATACATTCTACAGGGCATTTTGTATTATTGTCCTTAAAATGTATGACAATATTACATGGCAGTAAAATACAGTTTTCATTAAAGGAAGGAGAGTTTGGCTATTAGTGCACTGAAAATGAGAAATGTGTACTGTTCACTTCCATTTCAAAGCTTGCTAGAACTACTTCTACACTTTGTAAGTGCATACTGGCTGACACACCCACTGCATGTAGAGAGTCTGAACTGTTGTGTATCCCTCCTCCCTCCCATTAATCATTCACAATTGTAATCCATTAGTAACAAACATTGAGGTAGTGCCTACACTATGTTCACATGTGCTATATGAAGCCAAATATTTGGGATTCAGCAATTCTAATGAGTTCACACCTAATTTGCATATTCACTGTGCTCAGAGGCCAATATACACACCAAAATAAGGTGACTGTATAACTATGGAACTTGAAGGTGAGAGGACTTGTGTATTTGTAAAACACAGAGGACTGACATTCCTTTAGATTTTTGTTTACAGAAAACTTATAATGCTGCTTAAGTATGCTTGTATTTTTCAGGTACATGCTAGATTTGCTTACATGTTATGAAGACAAGTGTTACATTTATGCATTAGGGGATAAAAATGTTATTTGTATGCACTCCTTATACTTCACTATTAGCACAGGCATTTTTGCTCTGCATAGACGTTCACAGAAAGTAGATTTATTAACCACCATTACAAATGTTATTGTTAAAATTGGTAACCTTACAGTATTCTTTCTTATTCCATGGCAATGTAAAGTACTATATTGTCAATGTAAAGAAATCCAGGCCACCTAGTTGAGGTAAAAATCAGTCTTTATAAAAAGTCCACAATACAAAATATAAGCGCTTTCGTCTACAAGCTAGACTTCTTCAGATAAGAATCATATTACATCTGCTACCCTTCCCTTATATAACATTGCCCCCAAATTGATCAATTAACATTTCAAAGAAATCAATTAACATTTAAAAGGGGGCTCTTTTTAAAAATTGCACTTTCCATATATTTAATATCTCCGTTGTTTTCCAAGACACAGCTCCTGCAAAACTATTTTTAAAGAAAAGAAACATACAAACACCTTAAACTAAAAAATGTTGTACATGGTATAAGGTAGAACATTCCTCATATTGTTACAACAAAAACTGTACATATTTAAAAGAACCATTAACTTCTATCCATAAATTTTTATGTTAAAAAACACGATGTCAAAAATCCTGTCAAGGATAATATAGAAGGTATAAAGGTCCATGATAACGTACCTATCATACTATTATAGAGGGAAATAATCCCATGTGAAATACTCATTGTTCACAAGGGGTGTAGACCTATTAAATATAATGTAGAACAATATGAAGCTAAGGCAAAATATACTAAATATTTTCTGCTTTAGATATTAAAACTGGTTTGATGGTCACATACTCATTTAATCCAGGTGTAATAAAAGATTTTAGTCTCAACTGCCATTTCAGTTCTTTACCCAGCAAAATATTTTTTATATCTCCCCCCTTCCCATTGTTGTCTGTGATGGAATCAATAATGCCAAATTTAAAACCATCATATGCTGGGCACACCAATGAGTGTTTGTATAGGGCACTCGTCTCTTTCCCTGTTCTTATATCATATTGGTGTTCATGCATTCTATCTTTCAGTGCCCTATCAGTTTTTCCTATATAGAATGCATGACAACCCTCACATTTAGCCATATATACGACCATCCTGGTTTTGCAGTTGCCCTTACAAAATCTTACCACACTATTCAAGTCATTATTTAACCTAATCCATGTATCTCTCAAAATCATATTACATAGATTACAATTACCACAAGAAGTAGTGGCCTTTAAAATACCTTTCTTTTTCTCTCCTTCCTCAAACATTCTTTTAAAGTTTTTTCCTGTTCTATAAGTAAAAAAAGGTATGTTCCCAACTGTTTAATATATTTCCTTATTAATTTTCAATGTATTCCAGTTTTTTCTAATAATATTGGTGAATGATCCAGAAAACATGTTGTATTCCAAGACACAAGCCCCATAGAAATGTTTTCCTTCCTTCTCTTTTTTTTGTAATTACATTTATTGTAGTTCTTCCCAAAAGTGCCACATATTTTTTACCCCAGCCTCTATATACTTCGTCTAGGATTTCAATGACCATGTCAGTAGGGTACCCCCTTTCTAGGAATTTTTTACCCAAAAAGAGAAACTCTTTCAGCAAGTCATTGAAATCAGAGGTCATTCTAGCTATTCTGACAGCTTGACCTTTAATAATACTTTTCTTTTGCGCCTCGGGGTGGTGTCTGGTGTAGTGTAAATAACTATTACACCAGGTATCCTTACGATATATTTTAGATATAAAACCATTAGATGTTTTTATAATGGTAGTATCCAAGTAATTAATGCTATCTACATTCCATGTATGTGTGAAACATAAGAAAGAAGTACTCCTATTTATGTAATCCATAAATTGCTCCAAAATATCCTGAGTACTATCCCACAATATAAAAATATCATCAAGGAACCTTAGGTAAAGTCTTATATATTTTTGGAAATGACTAGGAAATACATATCTATTTTCCCATTCTAATAAAACCAAATTTGCATAGAAGGGGGCACATGCTGCCCCCATAGCAACACTGCTCCTTTGTTGATAGTATTCCCCTTGGACGCTGATATAGTTATTGTCTAAAATCACTTCCATAAGTTCCAAAGTTAACAAAATCTTGTCACCAGAAAGAGTGGAATATTTGTAGAGACTTCTCCCGAAATATTCGTGCCCTTCCAATCGAGGAATACTTGTAAACAGATCTTTAATATCTATTGTCAAGAAGCTGCAGCTCTCAGTCCATGTATCTTTGGTAAGTTTGCTAAGAAATTCCCATGAATCTTTTATGAGATGAGGTGTTTTTTCCACTATTTCCTTTGTATAATTATCCACTAACATTGCTAAGGGATGAGTCTTAGAATTTTTTGCTGACACTATAGGTCTGAAGGGGGGTTCTCTGATGGATTTGTGAACTTTAGGTACACCAAAAAAGCAAGGTATAGAAGGATAGTTCTGTCTTAGAAAGTTATATAATTTAATGTTTATCCTATTGTCCATCAAGTATTCCTCCAGCAAGGAATCTATTCTCCTATAAGCAATGTTAATCTGTTTTTGGTGAATATGTGGAAGTGTCCAACAATATATCCATAATTGCATTGTTATATTCCTCCACACCAAACAAGACAACCCCACCCCCTTTGTCAGGCTTCATAACACGACAATTACCCTGAGCTACCAATTCTTTCAATAGATGTGTTTCATCAACAGCCAAATTAGAATGTTGTGCCTTCCATATATTTCTAACATATTCTTCATAAATCTCTTCTGTTACAATTTTTTCAAACTTTAGCAATACAGGGTGTAGGGGTGGATTATATGTACTACTTCTCACTAGTTCTACAGACATACTATTATAGTCATCTTTTTTATATTTATTAACATCTCTATTAATATTTTCATTGCTGTTACTGTAATTATTATTCTTATTGTCGAACATAATTTTTAAATTCAATTTCCTAAGATATAACTTTAAATCTATAAGCAAATTAGCTACATCTCCATAATTTGATTTCACAAATTTAAAACCTTTCGAAAAAAGTGTGAAATGTTCCTTCGTCAAAGTAATTGAAGTATAATGAAGTATAATTAAATATCTTGAAACCCTTATACTCCATAACAATACCTTTCGTATCGTCTATTGGTGTTATTTCCCCTTCCTCATTACTTTTTTCCACCCATAGTTCATCCCATAAGTGTCTTGTGTTTGACCTGAATCCGAAGGGTATCTCATTTTGTTTGCCAAACGCTCCGACCTTCTTGGTTCTAAAAAATGTTCACCTTCTTCTAGAAAGGAATCTAACTCATCCAAAGGTCTACGGGTATCAGTGCCTCCTGCTAATTCACCATCATTCACCAAAACTCTATGTTCTAAGTGTTGGTCCCCTCGTGTATCCCTATTCTTAAAAGCAGAATGCACCTTACTGCCCACATTATTGTGATTTTTATATGGACCAGGGTACATCTTACCCGTCTCATATTGTTGTTTGTCCCTTGCATACTTTTTTTGTTTTCTAAAGTAGATGTTAGAAGCCCTTTTGTCTATTTTAGCTAACAACCTGTTGTATAATTGCTTAAACTCTGAGAACAACAGGTCGTTAACAATGTCACCATTTAATTTATTCACTTCAATGGTTAATGTAGCCAAAACCACTTCATTACACTTAATCAACCTGGACACTAAACCCATACCACATTCATTAAAAAATTAATGAAAATCATCAATAATGGCTTCAGTGTAGTTTATACCAAAAGGGTATTTACATAATCTAAGTCCCTGTGGTACAATTTTATTATTAAAACAACATTTCAAATAACCATTGTCAATTTGCAAACATTTCAATTTAAACAGTTTTTTTTCCAATAAAAAAATCATCTCTTTCAATGTTGGCATTACTTTATAAGTTTTCCCTCTGCAGTTATCATTCAAACCACCAAAACTACTATTTGAATTACTGTTAAAGTCAAATTTTTTGTCCATCACTTCATTGAAACATATAGAGGGTGCCATGCCTGTACCATTACGCTTTCCATTGGCTTCGATATGTTTAGAAACATTAACATTAACAGAACCATGGTTTTCTAAACCAGAATTTCGAGCCAATAACACAGTACCTTGTTTTTCAGTGATAATTGTACCACAACCTCGCCCATCTTTGTCGGGAATAATCCGAGAACCGAAGCAATGGCACGAACCTGTCGATAATACTCCTTGTCGAGGAAAACTTTCTTTTGCAGCGCCTGTACCCGCCAACAGTCCACCATTACTCGCACACAGTTCTTCCGAGCGTGGAGATGACGTCATCATCGCTGCTGAAGGTTTTGAAACTGCCAAGGATGTATAGTCTTTAACCACAGTGCCACCTCCTGGTGTATTTTGGCTCAAAAGCTCAATGAGCCTAGTAAGATCACCTTTTAATGAAGCCACTTCTTCCCGGACTTTCATAACTTGTACAGTTTTTGTTGTAACAATATGAGGAATGTTCTACCTTATACCATGTACAACATTTTTTAGTTTAAGGTGTTTGTATGTTTCTTTTCTTTAAAAATTGTCTTGCAGGAGCTGTGTCTTGGAAAACAATGGAGATATTAAATATATTAAATATATGGAAAGTGCAATTTTTAAAAAGAGCCACCTTTTAAATGTTAATTGATTTCTTTGAAATGTTAATTGATCAATTTGGGGGTAATGTTATATAAGGGAAGGGTAGCAGATGTAATATGATTCTTATCTGAAGAAGTCTAGCTTGTAGACGAAAGCGCTTATATTTTGTATTGTGGACTTTTTATAAAGACTGATTTTTACCTCAACTAGGTGGCCTGGATTTCTTTACTTTGGTTGGTATTTGGTTCTACAATTACGTGCAGTTTGCTATATTGTCAATGTCACAGGGGTGTTTTGCCTCTAAGATGACCAACAGACATCACCAGTGGAGTGCTGGGCATAGCAAAAGGTGTATAGCAATCACATACATCTGACTTTTGTGTGTAAATATGTACACATTATGTGACAAATGTGTGGAAAGCATTTAGCATTTATAACAAGTTCATTATATGTTATTCCTTGGATTGTACAAGCTGTCATTTTCCTGTTGTTTTGGGTGTGAGGAAGTCAGGTACTATTTTTATTTTATTTTATTTTTTTATTTATTTTACATTTGTTTACCGGGCTAGTCCAACTGGATATATGTCCATTTTCAGTGGAGGCCCGGGGAGAAAAGCTCCACTACATACTACTTAACAATATCAAGATATACATGAATATACAAAAATAGGAAAAAAAAAACATATGCAATAAACCTGCAAACAGGCTGTATAGACTTTTGAGTAGAATCTAAATCTTAGGATGGTAAAAAAAGAAAAGATGAAGAACATTAAATACTCTGTTAGAGTTTGTAGATAAGAAGAAAGAGAAAGGTTGTTAAGGAATCAGATAAAAATGGAAAAAAAGAGATAGCTAACCATGGTTATTACATGAACATAGCCAATTGTTATTTAGGAAGAATTTTAGTTTAGTTTGAAATAGGGAGAGTGAAGTTAGGGTTGTAAGGTCTTGTGGAAACTTGTTCCATATTTTGCCAACTGAGTTGGAAAATGTGGAGTCACCTGCTGAGTTTTTGGATCGGGAGGTTTGGACCAGTATTTTGTTGGTGGAGCATAGGTACCTCTGATTGTTATAGGGTGTTATGAGGGTGGAGAGTATTGGAGTGTTGTCGGGGTGATGTAGGGCATTATGGGCAATAGTGAGTTGATAGTATTGTATGAGGTGTGGTAGTTCCAGCCACCCAAGTTTTTTAAGATTTAAACAGTGATGAGTTCTATATGGAGAGGCAGTAGCAAATCTGGCAATGTTATTATATGATGTAGTGAGTTTGTTAAGATTATGTTTAGAAAGATTTGTGTATATGGAGGAAGCATATAAAAGGGTTGAGATTAAGTGGGTTCTAGCTATTGTAGTTCTGGCTTCAGGAGTAAAAAAAGATTTGATTCTGTAGAGAGAGCCTAGTTTTCTGTTGGTAGATTTTATTGTAAGGTTAATATGGTTGTCAAATTTTAATTGATTGTCAATAGTAATACCCAAGAGTTTTGTTGTTTGGTCAGGAGAGATAATGGTCCCATTATCAGATGTTAGCGTAAAATGGATAGAGGAAGACAAGTGGGTGGGTGAAAAGAGCAAGAGTTTGGTTTTCTTGGGGTTGAGGAGAAGACAATGATTAGAGAACCATTGCTCTATAGTTGTGAAGGTTTTTTGTGTGAGAGAGTGAAGTTCTGTCTGTGTTGAGGCTGAGCAAATGATGGTAGTGTCATCTGCATATTGAATGCAAGTTGTTAGTGGAGTAGCTAGATGAAGTTCATTAATGAAAATGGAGAACAATAGAGGACCTAAAATAGAGCCCTGAGGGACTCCTATAGCAGTGTGGAGAAGATCAGAGAGTTGGTTGTCCCATAGAACTGCTTGTTTTCGGTTGTCTAGATAAGATGTGAACCAGCTTAAGGCAGGATTATCTAGAGAGAAATACTTTAAACGATGGAGAAGAAGTTGGTGATTGACCATGTCAAAGGCTTTGGACAGGTCTACGAAGAATGCCGAAGAAGGAGTATTATTGCTGCAGTTTTTGTTAATTGAGTCGATGAAGGATAGTAAGGCTGTGCTAGTACTATGGTATGGTCGAAACCCATGTTGGCAATTAGCCAGGAGATTATAGTTTAGTAGGTGATTTAGTAACTGTTTGTGGATACATTTCTCCATAATTTTTGCAAGAGGAGATAGTAACGTTATAGGGCGGTAGTTAGAGTACTCAGTAGAGTCACCTCCTTTGAAAAGAGGGATAATATAAGAGATTTTCCAGACTGATGGAATTGTACTTTCTTTTATTGTCCTGTTAATAAGTATAGAGATGGGGTATGCTAAGGCTTTTGCACCTAGTTGGAGGTATTCTGCTGGTAATCTGTCGGCAGAGGGGGTCGTAGGTTTTAGTTTATGAAGTAAGGACAGTATATGAGAAGTGGGTATGGGTTTAAGGTGAAATGGGGGGAATAGAGCTAGGTGTAAATAGTTTGGAGGTATCTGGGCTTTGTTGATTAGCTAGCTTTAGTATGGCTGAAGTGAAGAAAGTGTTAAAGGCATTAGCTGTTTGTAAGGGGCAGTCAGGGTTAGAGCCAGATGGGTTTGGTGTGGCAATTTTGCCAGGGGATAATAGTTTATTGATAGAGGACCAAAGTTTATGTGGGTGGTGAAGTGAAGATTGCTGAAGCTGAGAATAGAAGTTCTTTTTATCCTGTATGATGGCTTTTTTCGTCATATTTCTCTGTTGTCTAAAAGTGACATTATCAGTTAAACTTTTTGTGGTTCGCCATTTGGCCCAGGCTTTATTCCTACTTAAGATTAGTTTCCTAGTGTTATTTGAGAGCCATTGGGCTGTTTTAGATTTGACACGCATAGAACGCATTGGGGCATGATGTTCAAGGATAGTGAGAAAAGTATTATTAAAGTGACTAACTGCTTCATCTATTGGAAGAGATTTAAGAGGTGACCAGTTGACTAGCATGAGTTCATTTTGAAACTGGTTGAGGTCAAAATATTTCTTACTACGGAATGATCTGACTTGGATGGGGACAATAGTACTAGTTTTATGCCTAATAATGTATGTAAGGGAGTGATCACTGAGGTCATCTGGGAGAGTTCCTGTTGTATATTTTTGCTGAGGACTATTTGTTAATATCCAGTCAAGTATACTTTCTTTATTATTAAGTTTGTTTATTCTAGTTGGGGAGTTGATTATTTGAGAGAAGCCATGCAGGTTAATAAGGGTGGATAGATTAGTATGTTTACATAAGTTCCAGTCAATGTTAAAATCCCCTAAGAGTATTGTTTCTTGAGGGTGATTTAGTGAGAGCCAGTTTAATAGGTCTTCTAATATGGTTGGATTTTTACCTGGGGGAAGATAGGTACAGATAATATTTAATGTTTTCTGTGGGTTGAGTTGCAGTTTTGTAATAATTATTTCAATACTAGCATCAGGTGGAAGGTTATGATTTGTTTTACTTATCTGCAGTCCAGTTTTATAGAGTATAGCAACCCCACCACCTTTTTTGTTTAAGCGGTCTTGTCTTAGGATGTTGTAGCCTGGGGGAATAATCTCATTGTCTTTTATTGTAGGTTTGAGCCATGCTTCAGTTAGACAGAGAATATCAAACTGTTGGACATCTAGAAGGGCATGAATTTGTGGTATTTTATTACAAATGCTTCGTATATTTAGTTGGGCAATTGATAGTGATTTGGGGGGTTTAGTAGATAGTGTTGCGTTTCTTTTGAATGGGTGACATTTTGTGGGAATTGGGGAGGGGTTTGGACCAGGGTTGGGGTGGATATCTCCATCTATTAATGAGCAAAATAATATAGGGTTGAAGAGTTGAGGGGTTTTGCAGTAGTAGTTAGGAAGTTTTTTAAGGTTGTAGATAAAGTATTTAATGTGAGAAAGGCGGTGGTATTTAGGTTGAAGATAGGAGGTTTTGTGGATGGTATTGAGATAGTTTATAGATAAGGCTGGGGGAGATGTTTGGGTATGTCTGCTTGGGATTATAAGAGTAAAGGGTAGGGGTTGTTCATAGAAGGTTAAGAGATAGGTAGAGGTGAGAGTAGTTAGGAAAGTTAGTAAAAGTAAATGTTGAGTATGATTAGGCATGTTAAGAGGGCCTGTGCAGGGATGTCAGTGAGTGTATTAAGGGAAGGTTGGTCAGGGAGTGGGAGAGGGAAACTATATAGAAGGGGGTGTGGATGAGTATAGGATATGATTGATTGTGATAAAAGAGTGGTGTGCCCTTGAGGGAAATCAATTTGAAGATAATAGAGGTGGGTGGGGGTGGGGCACTAGGATGTGATTGGTTGTAAAGAAAGAGGGGTGTGTCTTTGAGGGGGATAAATGTAGAGGTGCTAGGGGCGGGTGGAATTTGGGGGCAGGGAGGGGAGCAGAGTGAGCCCGAAGGGCTGTTTCCATAGCAAAAGTAGGATTTCAAGAGTTTTGTGTCTTGCAATTGTGTAGTCATCCTTTTAGTTCCATGTAAACAATACAGTACTCCTTTGGTATTCCTTTTTTTGGACTACACATTGATTTGTGTGTGAGTGTTATATACAAAAGCGAAAACAAACTGCTGCAAAAAATGCTCCAAAGCCGAAACTCTTCAAAACCACAAACTTTATTTTAAATGCTCAATAAACACATTTTTTGTCCAGCAAAAATCGTTCGACTTCATCAGAAGAAAGGCAAAGAAACTTTCAGTTGACATTCAAAATCCTAATATATAAACTCCCCGCCAAATGACGTAATCACACAGTTTATTCTTAAACATATATACCCTTGATAAACGCTAAAACAGTTATATATTAAAATAACTCATGCAAAACTTTACCTTATTACAAATTATAGCAACAACCATACATCTGATCATTAACTTTAAATGTAAATCTAATGGTCAGGATAACTCAAGATGTGCCTTGCAAGGGCATGTTCTTCTTTTTGTAAGTTGATACTTCTAAGGTGCTCATACACCCTATCCCTCAGTCTACACTCTGTTTTCCTTCTATAAAAGGACAGACAACCTTGACAAATCGCTATATATACAACTCCTTTCGAGTTGCAATTAAATTTACCTTTACCTTTACTATGTAAACTAAATCCATTGATCTCAATCATACTTCCTAATTCCATTAAATGACAATATGAGCAATTGCCACATTGCATCATACCCCATCATAGATTTACATTTAAAGTTATTGAATAGGTTATGCAGGATGTGAGGGGTGGTCCCTTTGGTTTATTATTAGAAAAAATGGAGTTGTTATGGCAAATTAGGATTAACGCGTATACAAACCCAGGATTGAATGAGAAGTGCTCCTTAATGTGTTTATTAAAGCTCAAAAGCTTGAATAGATGAAAGAGTACAATAACTAAAAATTATTAATAGCAGTAATAAAATGAATCAGAATGTATGTACTTTATTGTTTAAAACTGAAATTGTTCAGATCGTTATACACGTATATCTTTTTGGAGATTATTATACGCATAGATTTTTTTATATATATATATGCATTAGTATGCATGCATTTAGTAGGTGTAAATATTTAGGTATAAAATACAGGTTAAATGTGATTTTTTTTGGCTTTGTGGTTGTTTTTTAATAACATAACATATTCTTAATAATACGCTTTAATTAATTTAAATAAGTTATATGTGGTTTGGATAGTAGAATGGTTCACCAATTTTATCATTGTTTTATTGATGTATGGTTTTTGCTATAATTTGTAATAAGGTAAAGTTTTACATGAGTTATTTTAATATATAACTGTTTTAGAGCTTATCACGGGTATATATATGTTTAAGAATAAACTGTGTGATTATGTCATTTGGCGGGGAGTTTATATATTGGGATTTTGAATGTCAACTGAAAGTTTCTTTGCCTTTCTTCTGATGAAGTCTAATGATTTTTGTTGGACAAAAAAAGGTGTTTATTGAGCGTTTAAAATAAACTTGGTGGTTTTGAAGAGTTTCAGCTTTGGAGCAGTTTTTTGCAGCTGTGAGTGTTATATGTTACAAACACAACAACCTTATATCACACACCTTATACTTAGCTACATTAGCAAGTAACAGTATGCAAGGATATGCCATTCATTTGTGTTCTTAGTCATTTATTGTCATATTCCTTGTTCAACACTTACTTTGATAGCCCAGCAGTTATATATGTTTTATTTTGGGGTTCAATCTATTTAATACTAGGCATACATAGTCATTACATGTTTCTGTGTAGAGAAGTTTACATACTGTATTCCAATAGGTTTTGGAATTTACAGGGAAAACCTACACTGAGTCTCCACAGTCACTTTATAGTTTGTTGAGTAGTTCCTCCACATTTAATTGGTTGATTAGCACACAATTCAGCTGCTTATGCTGTCATTAGCATGCTGAGGTGTTTACCATGTTTGCACAGCTCCACATGATGTGTAGAGCTACTTACTGAATACAAAACAGCCTGGTAACATGTGCACATCATGCCACAACTTGCACATGGTCTAAGCGGACCATGTAGCATTTATAGAAATTTCACCAGTGTCTAATAACAAAAGCACAACAAAGTGTGGCACCCAATATACTGTTTGTGGTACTAGGCAAGAAAAGAGAAAGTGAAGCTGATCCTCATGTCTGAAAGATGAGTGGAACTGAGTAGTGCAGTTGGTTATTATGAACAAATGCATTTTAAAAGAAAAAATGATTATATTAGACACTGGTGTAAAAGCTGAAATACTGTTGAAATAATGAAGAATTCTGCAGTGTAAGGTCAGAAACAGTAATTCTGAAGCACTGAATGATGATAAAATGTCTGAAAATATGTCAGAGAAAGAAGTCTGTTAAAAAAAAAACTATATGTAAGTTGAAAACCTGATCCCCCGGATTTACAAAGCTGTGTAGAACATGCAGGATTAGTCTAAGAGCTATTTTTGGCAATATGACTGATGTGCGATCCAGGAACAAGCTCCCAGGATGTGCACGTGAACTCTTAGACTAAACCTGCATGGACTGAGCTCCTGTATGTAAATTACCCTCATTTGCAGGTGAAAACCATGCAAATGAGGGTAATATGCGATCCAGGAAGCTGGCAGCTGTCCATGCAGGAAGAGTGCAGTGCGCAGAAATGTTAGTAACCGAGTACATTTTTGCAATCTACAAAATTTTGCTGTGACAGCTCCAAATAAAGGGTGCATATCATTGAGGAAGCATGCCACTGGCTAAGTAGAAGGCCATTGGCATTGCAAACTGTTTAAAAAAAATAAACAACTTTTATTTTTTTTTCGCCGATCTCGCCTGTTTAAGCATAGGGCAGCGGAGCTCAAACGGGATCGGGGGAAAATAATAAAATAAACCTAAAATAAGCATTCTAACTAAAATCAGTATTCTGCCATGCAAGTCAATGGCAGGCAGAAGACAACCTGGCAGGTGAGAAATGGTTGCTAAAGGGGGAGGCTCAGTGTGGGACATGTAACTATGCATTAGCAGGCAATCCTATGCAAATGAGGGAAAGGTTAGTGAATCCCAGATTTTCCCAGGCTGTGATGCAGGTGCCAAGAGTGTAAGAGTATAAATAGCTGGGTGCAAGACTAGGATATAGGTGACATCATGGGGGGGGGGTGTCAGGCATACTGTAAGTGGATTGGACATCTGTGAATCGGGATTGTTCTTGGCTTACCACAGCTAAGCTAGGGGTGTGTCTAAACCTGCTTAACACTCTTTGCAAAGTGTAAGCAGGTGTGAACACCACGCACCGGGTTTTACAGGAAGAAAAAGGAAATTAAACCAGGAAAAAGTAGCTCTGTGCACATTTGAGCACTCCATTTGCGTGGCGCACACACAGGCTTAAACAGGGAGGCAATGGGAATGGAAAACAACAGTAGGAAGGTAATCAAGGAGAACTAACTTAGCTGACAGGTGAAATGTATCAGAATCAGCCAATTACACATGCAGCAGACCAGCCCAGCCCAGCACACCACTATAAACTATGCAAATACCTTTCCCCCTTATTTTTCCCAAAAACTCTGCACCACTGGTGTATACAGACGGGGAAATTTTACAAAATGAAAGCAAGAGAAAAAATGTTAGGGGCTGCTTTTGCTATCATAAACCTGCATGTGCAAGAGGCTGAGGGTGGTGAGGATGTGAATGCTGCTGAGCAACCCACAGTGAGGAGACAAAGAAGAGTGTACAGACCCAGGGTAACCTACCAAGGGCTACATGAGCTGGAGATATTGGAGCACTACTGGGTGGACAGGGACCTCCTACAGTAAACTGTTGAGCTGTGCCGGCCATGCCTGATACACAAAACTAACAGAGGGGAGCCCATCCCAGTGGATACCAAGGTATGTGTAGGCCTAAGAATACTAGCTACAGGTACCTTCCAAAGGCCAACTGGGGATATGATGGGGATTTCACAGGCATCAGCATCCAGGGTACTCCACTAGTTCCTGGATACCACGTCAGCACATGTCGGTGAACACGTATATTTCCCCATCACCTGTGAGGCGTTGGCCAGCAATATGCATCTCTTCCACCAAATAGCAGAATACCCTGAGGTAGTGGGTGCAATAGACTGCACGCACATATGCATGAAAGCACCACCAGGTGAGTGGGGTAGGGTCTACATCAACCACAAGGCTTCCCCTAAATCAACTGCCAGGTCGTGTGCGATGCCCAGAGCATAATAATGAATGTGTGTGCTGGCTGCCCTGGAAGCAAACCACGATTCCCACATCTACCATCTGACGCAGCTGTACCAGACATTTGCCATTGAGGACACCCCACACAGTCACCTAGTGGGGGATGCTGGATATGCACTGGAGCCATGGCTGATGACACCCATCGGAAATGCACACACACTCATACAAGAACTCCATAATGAGGCACACTCACAAACACAAATCATAACAGAGAGTGTGTTTGGGATGCTCAAGTCATGGTTCCGGTGCCTGGACACATCCGGTGGAACCTTGCAGTACTCACCAACTACATGTACCCAAATTGTCCTTGTATGTGCCATGCTACATAATATGATCCTGCTGAAACAGCTGCAGCAGGAACAGCATGGGTCAGGGCCACACAGCCCCCCATCAGTGTCAAGGCCTGCACAGGTGCAGAGTGACTCAAAGGAGGAACAACCTGAGCCTGCCCCAGTAGGCAGATGGAGGCATGCCCAGTATACCCTGGCCTTGGCAAAGAGGCAACGCATATCACATGCACTGACACAGTAGGGACCCATGGAATGACACCTCTCTCCACCTCGCACATACAGTAAAAGTGATGCCAAACATGACACTACCTGTGCTCAACCATGTATAGGGAGTGTACTATGTGCATCTGACATACGCAGCCCTGCAGCACCACCCTCAATACTGGGACACCCACAAGGTAAGTGACTCACACATGCCAGTTGGGGGGGACATACCCAACAATAGTCACAGCCAGCAGGATAGGTGTAGACAAACACAAGCAAATGCTGTACTATGGCCTCTGAATGAGCCCCATAGGTAACCCCTACCTCAGGCCTACACAGACAGACTACAGCAGGCCAGCCAGGTAGATGTAAGTTGTGAAGGCTAGGAAGTCAGAAACTAATATGTAGTAGTTAAAGCTACGATCTGTAGTACACTGGTATGCCTCTAGCCAGCACGATAGGTAAGACTACAGACTGAAATGGTGTACTCTACATACCAGTACAGTCCTAGCAAGTGTGTAAAAGTGTAAGGTGTGCCCCAACATCCTACGTACAATTATAGTAACAGTCAGGTGTGCCCCCCCACCCCTGTGTACAAAAGTAGAAACAGTAGTCAGGTGCCCCCCCCCGCTATGCAGAAATGTAGCAACAGTCAATGCCAAATGACTGATGTATACCCTGCAGAAACAGCGTGCTACCTGTCGGTGTACAACACAAAGGTCAGCACCGCAGTACAAACTACCTGGACTTGATTCACACATGCAGTATAGATGGCCATACTGGGCATGCTCACACACTTAAGAGGAATGAAGGCAATGTCAGTGAACAACATACTGAAAGGCCATACTGGACATGCTCACACACTTAAACACATGAAGGCCATGTCAGCTAACACCAGTGGACCAGACATATCTGGCAGTTGCAGTTCTTAGTGCAGACACATGTCAGTATGCACCACTCCTGCCTTGCACACACAGCGGATAGGAATACAGACATCTATGTAAGGGCAACACACTATAATAAGCCAAAGGTAGATGGACATAGATGTGTGGAAGAGGGTGACTGTGACAAGGAGCCATCTTGGCCTGTCCCACCCAGCACAGAAGCACAGGGCCCTAAACACATGAGGCGCAAGTGTCACTCACTGCAGATACTAGCCACCTTTATCTGTCAGCACGACAGCATGTTGCACGTGCCAGCTGTGCAACATGACTGTGCAAGGAAGTAGTCACCTAGTAGCTATATACACGTACCTGTGGCATATGACCCCATGTATGCCCACATGCAGCATATCAACCCCTACATGAATGGGTTGCGGCTCATGCACACACCGTCCTCCCCATAGCAGTATCATGACAAGCCTGCTGAGGTCATCCAATGTGAAATACACCTTTGGGAGAGCTGTAGCTCAGTAATCCCCATGGCACGTCCCATAACTGTGTACTGCTGTAGTGATAAACTAGTTAGGTAGTAGTCCTAACCCCAGACTTGCCAACTGTGTGAGTGTGTGTTTGTGTGCGTGTCTCTCTGTCACTGAAGGTGCAGATTGAAATGCTTTTTATGCTACTCACACTCTGTACAGTTCATATACAGAACTTTGGCAAGGCTGCTGATGTCACTCACCTAGAAATACACCTCTGGGGAAATCATAGTCCAGTAATATCCATAGTGCGTCCTGTAACTTTGTACTGCTGTAGTGTGAGAAAGTAATTAGGTAGGTGTTCTAACCCCAGACTTGGCATGTGTGTGTGTGTGTGTGTGTGTGTGTGTGTGTGTGTGTCTGACTGACTGAATGAGAGCAATGCTTTTTAGGCCACTCACACCCCGTACAATTCATATACTCAATTTTGGCAAGGCTGCTGATGTCACTCACCTAGAAATACATCTCTGGGGAAATCATAATCCAGTAATTTCTGTAGCGTGTCCTGTAACTGTGTACTGCTGTAGTGTGCTAAATTAGTTAGGTAGGTGTTCTAACCCCAGACCTGGCAACTGTGTGTTTGTGTGTGTCTGACTGAGTAAAAAGCAATGCTTTTTAGGCCACTCACACCCCGTACAATTCATATACATACTTTAGCAAGGCTGCTGATGTCACTCACCTAGAAATACACCTCTGGGGAAATCATAGTCCCGTAATCTCCGTAGCGCATCCTGTAACTGTGTACTGCTGTGGTAGGGCTACATCACCACCCATGGCAGTTCTGGATGTTTTGCGTGTGTTTCAATGTCTGTCTATGGAGCAATGCATCATATGCTACTCATCTGCAGTACATTTCAAATGCCCTACTTTGTCAATCCTGCTGATGTCATTCATTGTGAAATACAACTTTGAGGAGAAAGCTCCCTGTAATCCCCGTGGTGCAACCTATAACTGTTCCATGCTGTAGTGTGCTATAGGCCTTGATCAGGGGTTCTATACCCACACATGACAGTTGTGGATGTTTTGTGTGTGTATCACTGTATGTATAGGGAGCAATGCATTTTAGGCTAGTCACTCGCAGTACAGGTGAAATGTCCTACTTTGGTAAACCTGCTGATGTCATTGAGTGTGAAATACACCTTTGGGGAAGGATATTTTTAGTAGTCCCTGTGGTGTGTCCTATAACAGCTCCATGCTGTAGTGTGATATAGGCCTTGGTCAGAGTTCTATACCCACACATGACAGTTGTGGATGTTTTGTGTGTGTCTCACTGTGTTGGGAGCAATGCATTTTAGGCTAGTCACTCGCAGTACAGGTGAACTGCCCTACTTAATTAATCCTGCTGATGTCAGTCACTGTGAAATACACCTTTGGGGAAAAGTACTCCAGTAATTTCCATGGCACGTACTATAACTGTGTAGTGCTGTAGTGTAATAAACCTGTTAGATGGGGGTTTAACTCCCAGACTTGACAGGTGTGTGTGTGTGTGTGTGTGTGTGTGTGTGTGTGTGTTTGTGTAACTAGTATCATGTGTAGATGTGAGTGTGTGTGTGTTTGTGTAACTTGTATCCTGTGTAGATGTGAGTGTGTGACACCTGTGGCCAATATGGAGGGGGTTTTGCTTATTACTTTTATGGTGACCCTACTATATATCACAATGTCAGCCATACAGGGATAACAGATGTAAATTAGCTGGAAGGCTGGGGTGCAAAGCCATACCCATACATGTAACATCAAGGTCAGCCAATCCAAATTAGCAACCCCACTATTATCCAGATCACACACTCAACCCATGTGTCATGCACACATGCCTAGGCAACAGCCAATATGTGGGTAGTACACTGCATATTGGCCACTGATAGTAACTATGCAGTGATAGCAGTGGGCTACAGAGGGCATGTAACCCTGCCCATCTGTCCAATATGCATGTACATGCAGACAGTGCACCTCCACCATGTTCCCCAATGGACACCTGCATGACCTGTGGTGCCTTCACATGTGACTCACAAAGGACAAACCATGCCTGACAACATGCCCTGTATGGATGGATGACACTGACATCAGGGAATGCTGTTGGCATGCTATCAATGTAGGTTAAGGGTAATCCTGTTGCCCATTACCAGTTCCTGCCACAGGTGGGCAAGACTGGCACATCTGATGATAATCTGTGTTCACAACATGGGCCATACACCCCAGGTACAGTTCCACATGTCACTGTACATGCATGTGGGAGGTGTGCACATCCCAGACACCATTCATGTCATGGACTATGGAGCACATACATGGCATGTGATGTACAGCATTGGCCACACACAATAGTCACCCAGCTGTCTGGATGCAGTACACACCTGTGTGGTCAAATGCAGTAACTACAGGTCTGGGCCCTAATGCAGACAATTGTCATGTGGCCTGATGCCATGGTATACCCATTGCCTACCCTTGTGCAGCCTGCTGGCACAGTTGACCACCACACACCCGTGTAGACATGCATCCATGCATTTCAGAACTGGCACCCTGTGTGTTCATGTGTGTTTGTTGTATGGTGCATATGTCCACAGCAACACTCACTACAACTCCCCAGGGCATACTGAAGCATGCTGTCTGATGTCTGACATCTCCTCAAACTCTTTGCCCATACGGCCACCGTATGACCCATGTGGTGCATGTGATACCTGCACATTGATGTGTTGTGGCAATCCCACTACTGATGAGTTGCACTCCTGGCCCTGCCAAGTGTGTCAATGTGTGTGAGTCCCTGTGTGAGTGTGCCTGTGTTGATGCTGGCACCTGTTCATGCAGACAGGCACGTGTATGACACCTACCGTATATCTACCGTATCCCTGTTGCAGATGTCACTCACCCTCACATATATGTTCTGAGTGCTCCACATCAGGTAACCCATGTGGTGCATCCAATAACTGCATCAAACTCTGATAGCACTACATAGTTGTTGGGGGTTTGATACACTGTGCTTGTAGGTGTGTGACACAAACATGGTTCAGTTTTACCCTCCCACCCCTCCCTGACATGTATCTGTCTCTGTCTGCCTCCCCAAGTCCCTCTCTGGTGGATGTGGAGACACACACCTGCCTTGCTTAGGCAGCAGCATGTGTATTTTACATGATGCTCATGATCAGCTGATGGCCTCTGCATGAATTGCAGCCCTCCCCTAGCTGATTGCATGTGGAACAGCTGTGGTAACAATCCCATAGCCAATTGCATAGAAACACACTCCACTACCTAGGAACATCATGGTGGTGTTTGGCCTTTGCAGTCACTGTGAGCAGGAACTAGATCTGATGCTTGGCAAACAGCATCCCAGATGGATTGGGGATTTACCTCTAACAACATACACTGTGGAAAGAGGCAACCAACAGGAGGGGGATGTGCCTGACCTGACTACAGACTGTACGTGCTGCTATACTTCATTTGGAGTAATGGCGGTTTAACAGTGTTTGTCTGGATATGCCTGTCGTACATGTCACAATACCTCCCATGTCAGTTCCATGTATATGAGGAATCCCCATCTGCAAGGTCATCTGCAGACTGGGCAGTGTTGTGCCTTTGGTTTCATGTGTTAGCCACAGTGCATCAATCTGTGGAATGCAGAAGGTAGTGTGAGGATTGCAGTCTGTAGATGGTGAAGGCCGTGACAGTTACTGACTTCATATCCCTCATAGGACGTATGTTGCAACAAACCCTGTTACAATGGAAAATATATGAGGTTATCACAGCAACATGTCTATACTGGCCCTGTGTATGTGCTGTCAGCCACACCTCTGCCAACCTTTGTACATATGGCGTGCATGAACTGGTGCATATGTGCGGTACACCATAAATTCTGTCATTATATCTGAAACCAAGCCAGTGATATATCAAATTGCTACACATGTCATGTACAGTAGTGGTTATATTTCATGACATAAGCTGGACATTCTGTGGATGTTTATACAGTACTGAGGTCTGTGTAGTGATGGTGAATGTCGGCAGTGTGTGCATTTTTAATATGTACTTCAGCCTGTGTACAGACTGTAGTAGATGTCATTGTTCTAGCTCCCCTTTTATCAGATGTTACATGCTGCCCCACTGTATGGTACCATTTTGCTATACATGTTTGTAGGGCCATACACACTTGTCCCATACCACAGACAGCCAGCATAACAAACTGTGTAGTAGCCCAGTATATGTAGGGTCATTCTGTGAGTGGTACATATGAGGATGGTGTAGAACAGATAGCCCATGTACTGTAATATTATGCTAGCTTACCATATGTGGCTGTATTCACATTGGTTGTGGTTATGCACTGTCACACAGGTGTATCTTACCCTGTGCTGTGACATGGCTGTTGAGCCTGCTATATATGCAGGTACATGTGCATTCCCCCATATGAGATGTAGGCCATTGTTGAGCCAGTCTGCCTGTAGCCTGCACAGTGCATTGTTACATGCCTAGCAGCTTAGTGTACTTAACCAGTGGGATTTTATGTGCAGATACTTGCCAGACGTACAGCTGTTGGGCCTCCCTTAAACGTCATGTATGTCAGACAGAGCAGTGGGATGCTGTACAGATGTATGTCAATATCTAGTGGGTGGTATGTGTCCATGGCACCCCTGTACCAGCAGTCATTAGTTGTCAGGCCAGACAGGAGTGTGTGAATCCAACACTTATGGTGCCAAATGTATACCAGTTGTTATGTGTTATACCCATCTACATGGCTGTCTACATCCATATTGTCAGGCCTGGTACACATGTGGTGCACTAAGGGATTATGTGTATACCTATGGACTGTACAGGGTGTGTCCAAAGTTCCACATATATTTTCCAATATCTCTGCTGCACTCCACAGGGGCATTACATTCTAGCAGCTGTACCTTACAATGATTTCCTTAGGATGTCTGTCAGTTGCCAATGGCACACATGTTATAAGCAGATGTCAGCATCTACACACACACCATGTCTGTGAAGACAATCCCAATGACAGTAGCAGCAGTCTAGTAATATACCTGCTATACATACCTGTCATCCCCTTGCACTACAACGTTGGGACTGTAGGGGCTGTTGTACGACTACACTCCATGTCCAGAACATATGGCAGAAATATATGTACATATACTTATCCAGATAGCTATATATATATAATTATACATGTACTACATTGGATTACCACTGTCATGGCAACCACCCACTATAAATTCCTACAGCATGTGGGCATAGTCCCTTTACATTCCTTGTGTGATGGAAATCCTTCCTGTGTGTGGGCATCAGTGATATAGGCAGCAGGTAGCAATACCTCTTACAGGAGAACCTGCACACTGAGAGCAGCCACATATTTGTAGGAGGATCAGGAACTACAGACAGACTGTGGGTAGAGTTGTGTAATTCTTTGCATAGTGCTGGTATTACAGGGTGTATGTGTGTGTGTGTGTGTGTGTGTGTGTGTGTGTGTGTGTGTGTGTGTGTGTGTGTGTGTGTGTGTGTGTGTGTATACATACTAGTGTACCTTGGAATGCAGTCTGTCTGCATAGCTCACTACTGTGGGCCTAACCTCTTGCTGGACAGACGTATGCCTATCATGTGTTGTCCATCCACCACACAGGTCCTGTGTCAGATAGTACACTGGCAGTGTGTGTGTGTGTTGCGTGATATAAGTACATGGCTACATCCATGTCTATATCTAAGCTCAATTCCCCGAATAAGGGTATGTTGCAGACTATCCTGTAACACCAGCACCTTGCTTAGTGTATGGCAACAGTGTTCCACATATGTGACTGTGTTCCAGCCGCTGACCCCCATCTACATACCAAGCTTTGCACGTATGTCATGCTGTTGGGGGTTGTTCTGTAGTGGGCTGTGATTATATCACACTGCCACTGCTGCCATTAGTCCACTGCTGTTGTATCCCACACACATATAGTGGAGCTGGGGCCATATATGTGTGGGCATCACCTACACAACACTTGTGCACCCTTATGCACTGCAGAGCCCAGTGTATGTAACAGTGGTATATGGGCTTGTATTATTGAGTCCAGGTGGGGAGCACCATAAATAACCTAGGCTGTTACAAAATGTGGGGGTATCGGTGTGAGCTGCCACAAGGTATGTGGATATACAGTACCATATACTTCACCTATATTGACATTACTTACATGAATTGGGGTACTGCAAGCCTACTGCCTCCTGCCATACAGACTGTTCTGTGCGTTATGCCTTGTTATGTACTGGGTACAACCCATTTGATCACAAAATGTCTTTACCTCCTATGGAGTTTGTACAGAGTATAGATATAGGCAGCTGAACTAAACACCTGCAGTACATACTGCTGATTGTGTGGTACCCTGTGGCCCAGTTTGTCTGCACTATTGTACATTCTGAAGGGCTTGGCCTGGACAACAACAGTTGTGAATCTTTCCAGACTACTGTATTAGTGTAACTGTTTCACAGTTGCAGTACTTCGTTTATATGGTTGTCAGTATTTGAACAGCTATATGATATGGCATATAAAACTGTTATAGTACACAATTAAAGGATTCCCATTTCTGCAAACCTGTGTGTGGTGTCTTTCCTATGACCTTTCTATGGGTATATGCTGCAGGCAACGATTGACATTAGTATGTGTCGCCCATACAGTGTCCAGTTGTTCAGGTGTTAACTGTAGTCATAGTGGCTGTTCCATATTGTGTGGCCTCCTACATATGTATCTTACTGTACATATATCTGTGTGTGTATGTGTAGTCACACGTGTGTATACATATATATATATATATATATATATATATATATATATATATATATATATGAAACACACAATCCCAGTGCGGAAGGAACTGCCAAAAATTATATAACAGCCAAGAAATATATGAACAAAAGTAGATGCGTGGCTTCAAAAACCAGTCAGCGTGTATTCCAAAAAGGTAAAAGTTTAATAACGTGAGCGCTTTCGCGGTCCTGCCGCTTCTTTAGACGTGAATAAAAAAACATTAATGATGATGCTTACATATAGTGAAATTCAAAAAACATGGGTTTTGGGTACCAGTTGCGCCAACTCATATTCCAACTTGGTAATGGTGGCTTGGGAGAGAGAGGTACTTTTCAACTGTCCACAGATCGCTTTTTTCAGACGATTTGTGGACGACCTCTTTCTCCTTTGGCGCGGTACCCATGCGTCTTTTGTACAGTTTTTTGAACATCTTAACAACCTTGATGGCTTTCTTCGATTTACCATATTCTACTCTTCAGATTCAGTAGACTATTTGGATGTCACTGTTTATCGTGAGTCTAGATTTATTAAGACAAAAGTCTTTCGTAAGGCATGCTATACAGCCTCTTTTCTATCTCCTCAAAGCATGCATCCACCTAAACTGTTTGATAATATAATCAGAGGGCAAGCTTTGAGGATCTCACGCCTTTGCTCTGATGATACTGCTTTTAAACAGGAGCTTTCTACCCTTGGGAAACATTTTTGTAGCAGAGGTTATGCCATCGACAAGGTAGAGTCTGTCTGCAATACTGTTACAACTTTAAGGACCAGTCTTGGGAGACCCTATTTTTCTAATTCTACACACCACAATACAAACAGAGTATGTGACAATAGACGGCTATCAATGGTTATACCATTTGCAAAAAATAATTCTGTAGTCCATCAAACAATCATCAATAATTGGAATATTTTGATGATCGATAATGATGTCCAGCAACTAGTTGGCAATTGCCCACGATACACCTATACGAACACCAAAAATTTTAAACAACTTCTCTGTTTTCCTTCTTTATGTATGTCCTCTGATTTAAGCAAGAGTTTTAACTTTCATCATACCAACAAATGTGGTCATTGTCCCCAGTGTAGATACATAGACACGTCCAGATTTTTCGTTCCCCTAATGACGGCAGGCTTTGGGAAATTAAGTGTACTTCTGATTGTAATAAACGTAACATAGTGTATGTTGCCTGCTGTCAATTATGCTTTAGATTCTATGTGGGCAAATCCAACAGGTCCTTGAGGGAGAGGATTCGTGATCATATGTATTGCTTTACCAGAGGTGACAATTGTAGTGCAATATCTAAGCATATGCTCTCTTATGAGCATCATATCTTTCTATTTCAAGTAATACATGTTCAGCCAAGTTGTTTAAGAGGTGGCGATATTGTTAATCGCACTGAAGCAGCAGAAACCCGGTGGATTTTGCGGTTAGCGGCTCATTGGGGTAGGGGACTTAATGAGTCCGTCCCCCTTAAGCCATCCCTTAAAGGCAGATCTATCAGATGAATTTAGATTCAATGTTTTATATTTGACTGTCTTTGTATTTTAATGTAGCCATGCTCTTTATATTTAGCGCTTCATGGTAGTTGTAGTTTTTTATATTTTTGTATTTTGTAGTTTTGGGCTAAGGAAATGATGTCTTTGTTCAGGAAGTGATGTTCTTTGTTCAGGAAGTGATGTTTTTTGAATTTCACTATATGTAAGCATCATCATTAATGTTTTTTTATTCACGTCTGAAGAAGCGGCAGGACCGCGAAAGCGCTCACGTTATTAAACTTTTACCTTTTTGGAATACACGCTGACTGGTTTTGAAGCCACGCATCTACTTTGGTTCATATATTTCTTGGCTGTTATATAATTTTTGGCAGTTCCTTCCGCACTGGGATTGTGTGTTTCATTTTTATCCTGGGACTTGGTTGAAGTTTTTTCATTCTTTTGCGAATGGAAGGAACTGCTTCTAATGGTCTATCAGCAGTGGCTGCTGAGAAAGTTGGTTTTGGTACTATTGGCTCTTTGCATGAAGCATTAAGAGACTTAAGTAATCCTCTTCTTACTATGGATGATGTCCCTCTTCTGGATGAGGGTGAATTGGATGTCGACAATGAAATCATGGTTCGGCAACTCAAAAGAGATATTGAAAATAATCTTTTCAAATATAAGCGCCTTTTGCATCAAAGGCATCATCTTGAAGCGAGCCTTACCTGCAAAGTTATTCCGAGGGGCTCGAATCTTGAATATGCCCACGTATGGTAACATGTATCCACAGTTGTTAATCAAATGGCAGAAGATCAATTTAGATGCCAGTGAAGCATATATGCGTTTGCTTATAGAATTCTTTAAACCTAGTGAAGCCGAACTCTTGACCACCATAGATGACCAACAGAGGCGACTAATTGAATTGGTTGGGACGAATGCGTCTGACCTATTCTTAAGAGAACTTCTAGATCGCACTAACCGGTATGGTGCCAACTTAACTGATTCAGAAGAAACGCAAGTTAATGAGGGACAAGAAAGACTTTGAAAATAATAATGTTTTTGTTTGGCCGAAGTCTAGTACAGCAGCCAAACCCAATACTTACAGCAGAGCCAGTACTGCAACTTCTTATTCTAAGGTCTTAACATCAAGAGACACTATACCTGATGTTAATAGAGTCTCCAGTGAAGAGACTGTTACATCTGGAGGTTTGTCTTTACATGTTGGCTTTGAGAATAAAGACTGCCAACAAGGTGAGGTTACTATTACCTCACAATCAATGACTCCAGTACATTCTATCTCTACCGAAACACGCAACACACCTCCACCTGTACTTGATGATTGTAATTCACGCACCAATTTGGCAGTGCGACCAAAAACCAATTCTGGAAAATTCTTTATTAATCGACAACAGGACTCTACAAGTTCTAACCAACAACAGGATTTTCCCAATGCCCCGTTGCCTATACGCACGGGCAAGAAGAGGAGCCTGGAACAGGAAACAATGAGGGCAACGAAACGACGAGATTCAGATGCAGAGACCAGTTATTCGATTCACAGATGGGTTCAACCTCGCTAGTATGCAATTTATCTGGACATTCTCTTACTGAAGCAGAACTTTCCGTCCTCAATAAGGGACTTTCTTTTATTCCTACTAGTAATGCTGATATTAGCGATTATATTCTTGCGATAAGATTGTTCAAGGAATTTAAACCTCAGACTACTCTACCAGGACAATACATCTAAAGGTGATCATATTTTTAAAAGAAGAGTTTGGCAAATCCTTATTGCGACCTAACCTAGAACTCTTCATAAGAAGTGTTGAAAAGACTTGTATAGAGACTTTAAATCTGGTTTTTCTAGTACTTCTGATAACTTGAATGAAGATGAACTTGAGGCACTTTCTTCGCTTAAAGCCAATGCCAATATTATTGTACGTCCTGCCGACAAAGGTGGCCGCATTGTGGTTATGAACAGGTCTTCCTATGTTGACTCAATGATTAGTATGCTAGCCACTAATGCATATGATATTGTTACATCAACAGTAGTTGATGGTTCTTGTAATAATGTTAGAAGTCTGTTACTAGATTGTAAGCTTTCAGGTTTGATAACCGATGAACTCCATGAATATTTTTCTGTTGAATGCCCCCTTATACCATGTATTAATGGATTGCCCAAAATTCACAAGGATCTTATAAATCCACCTATGCGTCCCATAGTGGCGGGAGAGGGCTGGCTCACTGAGCCTATTTCAATATATCTAGATGCCAAACTCAAACTTGTATTATCCAAGTTTTCTTATGTTTTGAAAGATACTGGGCAGTTTCTCAGTGATCTACATGTCTTTCTCAGTAGCTATGAGGATATGAGTGATTTGACTTTTGTGACTATGGACGTGGTGTCTCTATTCACCTGCATACCCAACGATCATGGTATTATTATGGTCAGAAATCTACTTTGTGAGTTCATGTCAGCAACTGAGGCAGATTTATTGGCATTACTTTTTGAGATTGTCTTAGAAAACAATTTCTTTCTTTTTAAGAACACCCTCTACAGACAGAGCACCGGTGTTGCTATGGGTACCAGTTACGCCAACTCATATGCCAACTTGGTAATGGTGGCTTGGGAGAGAGAGGTACTTTTCAACTGTCCACAGATCGCTTTTTTCAGACGATTTGTGGGCGACCTCTTCTCCTTTGGCGGTACCCATGCTTTTGTACAGTTTTTTGAACATCTTAACAACCTTGATGGCTTTCTTCGATTTACCATGTTCTACTCTTCAGATTCAGTAGACTATTTGGATGTCACTGTTTATCGTGAGTCTAGATTTATTAAGACAAAAGTCTTTCGTAAGGCATGCTATACAGCCTCTTTTCTATCTCCTCAAAGCATGCATCCACCTAAACTGTTTGATAATATAATCAGAGGGCAAGCTTTGAGGATCTCACGCCTTTGCTCTGATGATACTGCTTTTAAACAGGAGCTTTCTACCCTTGGGAAACATTTTTGTAGCAGAGGTTATGCCATCGACAAGGTAGAGTCTGTCTGCAATACTGTTACAACTTTAAGGACCAGTCTTGGGAGACCCTATTTTTCTAATTCTACACACCACAATACAAACAGAGTATGTGACAATAGACGGCTATCAATGGTTATACCGTTTGCAAATAATAATTCTGTAGTCCATCAAACAATCATCAATAATTGGAATATTTTGATGATCGATAATGATGTCCAGCAACTAGTTGGCAATTGCCCACGATACACCTATATGAACACCAAAATCTTAAACAACTTCTCTGTTTTCCTTCTTTATGTATGTCCTCTGATTTAAGCAAGAGTTTTAACTTTCATCATACCAACAAATGTGGTCATTGTCCCCAGTGTAGATACATAGACACTTCCAGATTTTTTCGTTCCCCTAATGACGGCAGGCTTTGGGAAATTAAGTGTACTTCTGATTGTAATACACGTAACATAGTGTATGTTGCCTGCTGTCAATTATGCTTTAGATTCTATGTGGGCAAATCCAACAGGTCCTTGAGGGAGAGGATTCGTGATCATATGTATTGCTTTACCAGAGGTGACAATTCTAGTGCAATATCTAAGCATGTGCTCTCTTATGAGCATCATACCTTTCTATTTCAAGTAATACATGTTCAGCCAAGTTGTTTAAGAGGTGGCGATATTGTTAATCGCACTGAAGCAGCAGAAACCCGGTGGATTTTGCGGTTAGCGGCTCATTGGGGTAGGGGACTTAATGAGTCCGTCCCCCTTAAGCCATCCCTTAAAGGCAGATCTATCAGATGAATTTAGATTCAATGTTTTATATTTGACTGTCTTTGTATTTCAATGTAGCCATGCTCTTTATATTTAGCGCTTCATGGTAGTTGTAGTTTTTTATATTTTTGTATTTTGTAGTTTTGGGCTAAGGAAATGATGTCTTTGTTCAGGAAGTGATGTTCTTTGTTCAGGAAGTGATGTTTTTTGAATTTCACTATATGTAAGCATCATCATTAATGTTTTTTTATTCACGTCTGAAGAAGCGGCAGGACCGCAAAAGCGCTCACGTTATTAAACTTTTACCTTTTTGGAATACACGCTGACTGGTTTTTGAAGCCACGCATCTACTTTGGTTCATATATTTCTTGGCTGTTATATAATTTTTGGCAGTTCCTTCCGCACTGGGATTGTGTGTTTCATTTTTATCCTGGGACTTGGTTGAAGTTTTTATATATATATATATATATATATATATATATATATATATATATATATATATATATATATATATATATATATATACACTTATACACATATATATATATATATATATATATATATATATATATATATGTATATCTGTATCTGCATATATGTGTCTGTGTATCTGTATCCTGGGGACGTTGATGGCTTCCACATGTTACATGTCCTTTTGAAGGCAGACTGTACTTGGTAGTGTATTGCAGGGCTCATGTGTTTGGCTGTGGGGGGATGCCTATTCGTACAAGATGTATAGTGTGTGGGGCCTCTCAACCCCATTAACGGTGCATGTGGACATAGGTGTATTTCTAAATCTGCAATTGCTATCTACAGATGTATGGACATATATACCTATATAGATATATATATCTGCTAACAGATATATAAGTATATGTGCATAGATAGTGATATATATGTATATAGAGTTAGTAAAACAACATATAAATTTATACATATGTATATCTATACATATATGGGTATGTTGTATCTGTTAAGGTTGCAATATTGTTACACACGCAGACATCTAGATATTGGTACACATTCTCTGCACTGTTGCATGACAGGACTGGCTGATATGTTTCTGAAACATAGAATATCTGTGTACCTGACATGGCTTAGTGGTACATCACTTTGTCTAGGGTGTGCAGGATCTTTGGTTTGAGCCTTGCAAGAGCTGTTTATTTTGTTGCTGGGCAGAACATGGTCCGTTGGATAGAGAGTGATTAAGGCACCTTAAAGCAGTTGTAAACAGGTTTGCGTGTGTTTGCACGGAGCTAAGCACTGCCTACACAGGTCAAGCAATTTAGAAGCTAACTGAATGTATGAAAATGTAACCGGAGGTTAGCAGTGCTTACCATTGCATAAACCCTTGCAAACCCATTTACAACTGCATTAAAGTGCCTTATTCACTCTGTATCAAACGGGCTGTGTTCTGCCCAGCAACAAAATAAACAGCTCCTACAACGCTCAAAACTAGGACCCTGCACACCATACACAAAGTGATTGACCACTAAGCCATGGCAGATATGCATAATTATGATGTTTTCACATACATATCATCCAGCCCAGGTATACAACACTACAGGGAATGTATTCCACTATGTAGATGTATTTGTGTGTATGTATATATATGTATATATATATATATATATATATATATATATATATATATATATATATATATAGTCATCTTTAAATGGATATAACATATCTATATATGTATAGAAATATATATATATATATATATATATATATATATATATATATATATATATACACACACACACACACACACACACACACACACACACACACACATATATATATATATATATATATATATATATATATGTGTGTGTGTATATATAAGACAATAAATACATATATACATAGATATGCATACATCCATAGATATATATTTATACATTCACATGTCCACATATATACAGCACTAGGAATGCATATATGTCAGCATATATATGGCTCACCTTTCAAAGGGAGAAATCCATGCATCTGAAAGTTGGAAGGCCAAAAGTATGTTCTCAACATTGCACAATCTTGAAATACATGCATCGATTGTGCAATGAGCGACTGTCACTATGCATTCGCTCATTGCAGATTAGGCAATTTGGTTGTGGATGGCACTATAGTGGGGATAGGGAATATTTGCCTGTAGTGCAAACTTGGAGTTAGTATATCACAGTAGGGGGGTTGTGGGGGGCCCAGCCACCAGACGGGGGGTGCAGGGGTGCATGCCCCCCAGCATTACGATATGCATTCAAACTTGCAGTTCGAGAGTCAGCGAAGGTGCCTTTAGAACTGCTGTGTTTTGATCTGTGGTGCAGTAAGAAATGATGGGTTTGTCCTTTCATTTGCAGAAAGGGCAGTTCGAAGGAATGATTGTCTCCCTGTCAAAGGTGAACACATATATATCATTATAGGTATATATGGACATTAATCTGTAGATGGAACTGGGAACGTAACCACAACATATATGTCTACATGCACCATTGATGGGTTTGAGAGACCCAAACAGCATACATCTGGCACAGATAGGTATTCCCCCCAAGCCAAATACGTCTGGCCTGCAATACAGTACCAACTTTAGCAGATCCGATAAGCAGGACCCTACACGACAAGGGCAGTACATGTTAACAGTACTCCATCCCACCTGTAGGATGTCAGGCTGGCATTACTAACATTTCATGCAGTACAGTCAATTGACATGTCATGCTTGGGGGAACCCCCTGGGCAGGTGCAGTAAGTGGCTGGCATCCCTGATACGATCCAATAGGCCTACACCTGACAATGGATTCACCAATGTTTGCAAGGATGACCACAAATCCACCATGTCAGCTGGAAACTACCACCCAGTAGCCTGATGACCCTGGTCTGCAGGGAAATGGAACATATCAACAATGAACCCATGGCCAATGTCACTGGTAATCTTAACACATGGGACCCTGCCAATGTTGGACTTGTCAAAGGCAGAGAATACAACCTGAACCTGGTATACCTCCTTTACCCAATCATGACAGGTGTAGATGAAGGTTAGGAGGTGCACAATGCCTATATAGATCATAGCAGGCTTTTGTACACCATCCCACATGTAGGAATGTGTGTAGTTGTTAAGAGATCTACCTCTGTTCACAGAATATGTTTCCACCAGGACTGCTTGGCATATGTCAACATTCCATAGGTGCCATCCAGTGGACATACAGTCCTTCACAGGTCATAGATATGTTAAAGCCCTCCTCCACACTGTTGAGGTGTGCAGCACTACTGGGGTTGCTATAACTCACTGGGTGTGGCTGTTGTGGACACAACTGCCATTATTGCAGTTACTGTTGCATCTATCCCTCCACATAGATGTCTGTAATACTGTACAGTGCATGTAATCAGGTTATTAGTTGTTGTTTACACCATTCACAGTAGTTGAGCACCTCACACCCTCCTAAGGGTAGGGCTATGCCACCAGCATTGGCACACACATGTTAATTAGATGAGGATCGCAGTAGAGTGGGGAGAGGGACATACACCCTGCTGTGAGCATGTTCAATGTCATCCAAATTGCAGACTGCATATATAGCACTGTGTGGTTGTGCCTATCCTTCTTGGTGGGATTACATGTGCAACAGATGTGTTACCTGCACGGGAACATACTTCCATGTGTACAGTCTTGTACCTGTAATGCATCCAAACCAAAGGCTACCCAGCCATGACAGGTGTACCACCCACTAAACTTACTGGTGTCCACTGTAGAAGGCCTGCTGATACCACTACACCCATCAGCCATGTGGCACATGGGCAAACACAACACAATCAGAAGAGATACTGGTGACAACAATACAACATTGTTAATTACAGCTATGATGCATCATGGCTGCACAGCTACACCTTCCAAGATATTAGCATTTCACTTTACTGCTGACAACATGCTACACATCATTCCATTGCTACACTGTTGTACAGTCACCCTGTGCATCAGCACCGTGTTAGCCTGTCCCTGCATCGATGTTACAGATGTCAGGGAGTGGCACAGGTATCATGACATGCACAGGGTGTGTTGGTTTGCCAGAGGCCTAGGCTGAGCCATACAATTGACAACATGTATGTATGTATGTTAGGGGGCTGAGTACTGTTATGGGCCACTGGTGATGTCGTGTGTGCAGGTATGTGGTTGACCTAGCTTCATTGTTTATGTGTGTGTGTCTGCATACACACAGTTCCTCCATGTGGCTGCCCTATACAGGGAATTGTGAGACAGCTGCAGACTGTACCTGGCAGGGTTTGCAGTTCACCATCTCTGGCCACAGACACAGGACCTGTGCCTGGCAGGGATGCTACAGGTAGTATCAGGTGCAAAGCCAGACCGAGTACTGTCCCCCGAGTTAGACAGATGTCCACTGGATCCAGGTCCCTCTTGGGACTGGCCAGGGCCACGTGCATGTGGTCTGCTATGATGGTCTGTGCACACCACCCCCCCCACAGTGCTGGGGCTGGTACTGCCACTACCGGAGCGGCTGTGACTGGTTGGACATCCACCGTGACCTCCAGCTGCTGGTGTTGCTGGCATATGCCCATGTGGTCATCACAACTGTCCCACTGTGTCCTGATGCATGGACATGACATTGTGGATGAGATCCAATGTCTCACCCCACCGTCAGTCCATGACCTCTGTGTAATTATAGATGGCACCTGCTAGGTCATGGATGCTGTCAAGTTATAGAGGTGTGATGAGCCCTCTGCACCCTTACACCCTGCCTGGTGTACCGTTCCATTTGTGCCTGTGCCTCCATGACAGTATGGAACATGCGTGTGGTTGAAATAGATGTAGCACTTCTGCCAGGGGCATGCTGACCAGCAGTGCTCTTACGAGCACCCCTGATCATCTGTCTATGTGATACCCCGCCAGACATCTGGCGATGGCTGCTGTGTCCTGACACACATGCCATAGATACCACACTGTCCTGGCTAATGCCAACCATAGGCTGTTCCTCTACTAAGGCCAACGGTGATGAGGTATGTAGAGGCAGTCTGACTGTGTGCATGGATGGGGTAGATATGTGTGGGTTGTCAATTGGTGGCCCAGTGGCAGCCCCTGATGACCCTTCCTCTGCCTCAACACACCTATCCTCATGATCACTGTCTGTATCAGTGACATTACATTCCCTGCGGGGGGACCCAGCCCCACCTCAACACCTGTGAGGTGAAAACAGGGAACAGACTGTAAGACCTGTACATCACCACTAAACAGTACACACACACACACACACACACACACACACACACACACACACACACACACACACACACACACACACACACACACACACACACACACACACACACACACACACACACACACACACACACACACACACACTCACACACGTGTGGGCAGACATGGCCACACACACAGACATACACACATGCAGTCGACATACATGGCAACCCATACACTCCACCAGACAGCACCTACAGACAGCTCCTGCGCCCCCATAACACACACAATAGCAGACGATGGTGCAGTACAGTATTACACACAAACCTGTAATTACACACATGTCAGCATGCAGGACATGTGGCGCTCAACAGCATGCAGTGCAACTGTAGTCAATCCCCATTACCAACATTATACATGGCTCTGATGCATGGCTTCTGTTAGTAGGCGATGGCCCTCCCCTGGAACTCACTGCACCCATGTTCACAGCATTGCTGTGCATCTGTTCAGCCCCCTGGCATGTACTGTGCACCATACCTCACTGGTGTACACACCATTGCAGGATGTGTATCTTTGTGTCAGTTGTGTTTCCGCTGCTGCTCACAGCCTCTGTGTGTTTCTGGATCACATGTGGACACGTGTTTAGAGAATGCTTGATGTGTATTCACAGATGTCATCAGTGGCATGTGTATGAGTGATAGACTACCATTAGCCCAACCACAGACACAATGTACTGTACCTATGGTGAGTGTACAGACCATTACTGACCATGACTGAGCCCTGGCTGATGTTGCCTGTGGTACACATAGGTTCATAGGTGAGTACTCATCTACTGGTCCTAGGGCCTACATAAGCCTAGCCACAGGGGTTCCCAGCCGTGCACCGCCCACTAATGTTATTCCCCTGTGCCCCTGTCAAGCTGTGGCACAGGCATACTACCCAGAGTGAATTTCTCATTTCCCATCCAATTGCCAAGTGTTTTCTGTAAAGAGGGCGAATGAGTAGCATTGCCCGACATGTATGGGTAGTCCATTCCAGAGTGTGGGGATTCCTCAGGACAGGGCCCTATCCCTCTAGTATGTTCTGTGTAATATGTTGATTAGGTTAAGTCCCTGGAGTGTGTGTTAGCAGAGGGTGTGGGATGTCTTTATATGTAGCATGTTCAACTGCTCTGTGTATGACATAGCTGTGTATGTTGGGCAGACGTCAGCTGTGCCTGGGCAATGTGCAGTGGAGTGTAGCCACAGTTGTCTGAGATGGACTGTGTATTGCATGTGTGTTTGAGGCTGGTAATCCCATTAGTGAGGGGTGTGCTCTGTCAGTGCACATGTACAGCATGCATTATGGGTAGGTGTGTTAGGTGTGTACATGGCCTACACCTTAGCTATGACATGCATAGTGAATTGCCAAGCATAACCTTAAACCATACTCACCGGCATCTGTCTGCTGCCTTGCTGGTATCCCAGAGGCACCTACATTGAGATGGGATAGAGTTGATGTCAGTGGCCACAGCTGTGGCATTGCAATATGGTGGCTGCAATATTACAGTACACCAACAGCTGAAGTCCACAGTACTACAGATTATGCATTACTGCTTATCAGTACTACACAGCAACAGACCCCACATCTCACATATGCATGATTTACCTGTAGAGATGCATGCACTACAGTAGTCTACTGATATGCCCTGGAACCTTACCTGCATGCTCCATGTCTGGTGTGTGTGTAGCACCCACCTCCATGACTGTATAAGTCTGTAGCTCTTGTGGGCGGGCAGGTGCTATGAGGGTCATGAGCAGCTCTTCCACTCTGGTGAGGGGGGATGGATGCTATGGCCTTTCCCCTGTTGCAAGGTGGTCACCCCACATGGCAGCGGCACGGCGACATACTTGGCGGAGCAGGTCACTACAATGGTGGCTGACCTGCTCATATGTACAGCTGTGCATCCCCACCTCATTCACCCTGTGGATCACATCATTCCATATGGTTGTTCTCTCCTGCTGGTCCTGGCTTGTCCGCGAGAACAACAGCTGGTAGCTGTGGATGATGCTGGTGATTATAATTTCCTCCTCAGTGGCACTGTAAGTGGGATTCCTCAGGTGCACTATACTCCGTGAAAGACATAATGATGGAAATATGTCTGAGCGACTCATATGTCAAGTTTACAAAAATACAATACACATTTCAGTCTCCCATCACCATATCAGCTCCAACATAATGTTCACACAACGCTAGTGGTATGTGTCCGGTATGTGTACCATTGGGTCATATATTGTATTGTACAACACATTCTGCTATGTGTTTATAGCCATGCTCCCTGTGGGGACACTAGAGTTGCTGGGCTGTTACAGGGTATTTCACCTGCATGCCATTGTCACTGCCATTATGTTTCCACATATGCATGTGGTAGGCCTGCTATGTGATTGCTACACATCTGCCACTCTGTGATATTGGGGATATTTATGCATGCTGCTGGACATGTTCTGGGATTGTGTGGACTATTACAGCCCACATATGTTCTATGACAGTTACAAACCAGTATGTGTAGGGGATATTTGCCAGCAGGAACCGTACTCCAACCTAATGTGCACATGTTACCAGTCGACATCACATCCGTGACCCACCATGGAACCTCATTATCTACTGTTCTAGCACTACCTTCATGTGGAACCACCTCAGGGGATGGTGGCCCCCCCACGGAGCACACACAGACATATATCTGTTACCCAGTTAGGTCGAGGGTCTTGTGCATAAGGAGCTTCACAGAGACATGGGGGATGTGCTACATCACCTGGTGGCATGCAGTACACATACACATGGTTTGAAATGCATGTCCCTTCTGCCCAGTGCACAGTCCAGGCACCTTTATGTCCATGTAGATGCTGTCATGACTGCCCATGGGTGGGCACCATGTTCCCTTTGTTCCCATATGGGGCTTAATGGCTTCCACATTCCAAATGTAACTACCCATCCACAGTGTTTAACCACCACATGTTTTCCTCTACCAGCCCTGTATGCTGTCTTGTTTGTCACCCAACCAATATGCATCACCACAAACGAAAGCAAAATGATGAAATACAACCAGCCACATATTCCACAGCAAATTTATTGCAGAATAAAGCACAAAGATATCTCTGTCTGACGTCTCAGATGAAAAAGCCTTCAAGGAGTAAAAAGACCATAAAAAAACTTGCCTAAATACTAAAAAACATAACAATCAAACAATTAAGCAATTAAATCAACAATCTCCAATTTAGCTCTTCATTTAACCCATGTGGATACAGGGTATCAATTTTAAGAATATATACTGATTCCTTAGACAGAAGCAGTTTTTTTTAAATTACGTATATCATATAATGACACATTTACTTTTTCCAAAATAGTGCCATGTAGCCCTTCATTATTGGTCTTATGAAAATTTTGGAAATGTACTGCTATAGAACTTTCTAATTTCTGATTATGAATATCCCTTGCATGCTCCAATAATCTCACTTTAAATGCCCTCTTTGTTTCCCCAATGTAAAATAAATTGCAAGGGCATTTAGGAGCATACACAACACCTTGAGTATCACAAGAAAAATTATTCCAAGTTTGAAACGGAATATTATTGATACTTGGAAAACTCTTAACTATACATTTACAAACTTTACACTTATTGCAACAGGTAGTCCCTGTAGGATGTAAACTATATAGAACATTAGTAGATGGTATACAAAATCTGCCCTTTACTAAAAAGTTATGAATATTTTTCCCCTTTCTATATGAAACACCAAGAGTGGCATTTAGCCAGAAACAGACATTTTTTAGAGAACACAAATATTTCCAGTGGTACTTTACCTGCTCTATAACCATAGAGCTAAAACATCTAAAAGTTGTGACAAAATAAATATGATCCTTATCTTTTTTATCACTAGATCTAAAGGGGGCCGAATAATATCTGTCATTAATATGATGTCTTATAGTTGAAATATTGCACAATTTATTCCAACTTCTTTCAAGTAAATTTTTACTATAGCCTCTATCACGGAACATGCCTACAGTTATTCCTAATTCTCATTTAAAATCATAAATATTCTTACAAAGTCTAGAAATCCTAAGCATCTCACCAAAAAGGAGTGCTTCAATGGTATGAGAAGGATGGCAACTATCACCATGTACATACTGTGTACCCTGATCAAATGTTCTATGTACAGAAGTGAATAAATCAGTACCATGTTTGATACTGATAACCGCATCCAAAAAAGGAATACACATGCCAAGCTTAAGACCACCAAATTGTAAACCAAACCTATTATTATGTAACATTTTAACAAATTCGGGTACCACTTCTGAACCACCTTCGGCTATAAAAATTAAATCACCAGTATATCTAAAGTATCTGATGACATGATCACAAAAAAAATATTTCTGTAAATGTATTCATTCTCAAAAAGGCCCATATTCAAATTGGCATACATGGAGGCAAAAACAGCCCCCATTGCTGTACCTTGTTTCTGCCTATAAAGATGGTTGTTAAATTCAAAAAAATTATGAGCAAGGCAAAAATGCACCAATTCTACTATATATTCTGTTACTGGTGAATTACCCATAAAAAATCTTAGGGCTTCCATACCAAAATTGTGACTAATATTTGTATAGAGGCTTTTAACATCAATAGTGAAAAGATATATATTGTCATTCCACTTATCATTTATTTTAGCCAGATAATCAAAGACATCACAGATATAGGATGGCAGAGTGTAAACTACAGGTGCTAAGTTTGTTTGTTTGTGTCTTTCGGCTTTTCCCGGTTAGGGGTCGCCACAGCGGAACTCCGGTCCGCTAATGATTGGCAGTTGATTTTTACGTACCGGCTTGCCAGGCCTGAAGCACAACCTTCAACGAAGGTATGCCCATTCACGCATGTCTCCACGCAGAAGGCGCTCTAGCTGAGAATCGAACCGGACAGCGTCTTATTGTGAGGCGACAGGTGCTAAGTAACTATGCAAAAATGAAGGGTCTATATTAGATCAGCGAACGCTTAAAAAAGCGAATGCTGATTGATCGAACTTATGTAAGCAAAAGCTTAAAATATCGAAGCAACAGAAACCCGAATTTTTTTCCCTAGGGATAGAATTCGGTTGTCCGTTTCTGTTGCTTCAATATTTTCAGTGCTGTGGTGGAAAGTTACTGGTCGGATTCAGGTAAGTGTGCAATTGTGTGGTCGTGAGTGTTAGGGCGGGTTAGGTGAGTTAGGGTTAGGGCACGGGTTAGGTATGTGTGCGATTGTGTGGACATGCGGGTCAGGTGAGTTAGGGTTAGGGAGTGGGTGAGGTGAGTGTGCGATAGTGACGGACCTTAGGGTTAGGGTTTGGGTTAAGGTAAGTGGATAGTTAGTGGTGTGTTTATAGGTGACAGATTTTAGGTATATGTGTGTGGATTGCTGTTTGTTTGGTGTGCTTGTGTTGTGTGTACATGTTTTGGATCAGAGATTTTTTTCCCTAGGAAAAAAATCACTGTTCTGACAGTTTGAGATTGTAAGCTTTTGCTTACATAAGTTCAATCAATCAGCGTTCGCTTTTTTAAGTGCTCGTTGATCTAATATAGACCCAAAAATGAACCCAATTTGTGAGTAAAATACAACCTGAAACTAGGCCTCCCCAGAGGCTAAGCTAAATTTTTATGTATTTTGGGGAGGCAATAAAAGTGGGCCATTTTACATCCATCTGGATTAAATTTCTTTTTTAGATCTGCATCCGAAAAATATCCAAGTCTTTTACCTTTTTGTAGTAGTTCAACATATCAACAAGAGCTTGCTGGTAAACAGACATATCAAACTTGTCATATATCTCATCATCCTCTAAATGTTCCATGCACATGTCTAAATATTGGGTATAGTGCATGATTACCAACTTATTTCCCTATTCTGAGGGTTTGAAAACAATTTCCCTCATTTTACTTAAATTTTGAAGAGCTTTCCTTTCCAAAACAGATAAATTATAATTAACTTGATGTTTGTTTCTATTAAAATCAGTAAGCACATCCTCAATCACAAAATTTAACATGTTAGAAAAATGGGCTACTTCTTCATTCAAAAAAGGCGGTAAAAATCACTATTTGTACAGACATTGTGAGTATCCAATCTACAATAGGCATTAGACAAGCTAGCAGAATCACAAGTATAAAAACTCTCACACGAAGTATTAATACTATCATCAAAATTAACTAAATTAACTTCTGTATGAGTATCTCTAAAGAAATACTTTAAATGCAATTTCCTGCTGAATTTAAATACATCACACTTAATATCATGATTTCTAGGAAATACAGTAGGAATTAACTTAAGACCTTGGTTCAAAACCGCCAATTCACAATCAATGAAAACATGTCCAGATAAATTAATAATATAACTGTCCTGAGAGGGTAAGAAATTATCTTTTATCTCATTTATATCCCCTCTGGGGATAGAAGTCCCTTAGAAAACACTCTTGTTGTTCACGAGTCCACTTTGTACCCTGTTTCCCTCCCCTATAGCTGTTGTTGACATGACAAAAAGTTTGTTAAAAAAGTTTTGGTTGTTGCGCAGACAGTAAAACAGGGTACTTGTCTTGATGGTCTAGCTCTTCATCCCCTGATGTAAACTGTCCCTCTGAAAATGAAAAATTGTTAAAATGAAAACCATCTTCCTGCCTTTGAAACCTCACATGATGGCGAGCTTTCTTCCAATTGGCTCTAGAGATAAACACCTTTCCATTCTCGTAGTCATGGAGATCTCGAAGTAGTTTAAGTGTCTTCCGGTCCACCAGTTCTGTTTCATAATTCTTTAGCTTTGAATTAATGTAATTTAAAAAACATCCAGTAGATGAGCATATGTCCCTGAAGAAATAGCATTACACACTTTCTTGACCTGACCCTTTAACTCCTGCTGTTTCACCCTGTCACGATCTAACAAGATATTCACCCACTCCAATGTACACCTGTGTGATGCTGCTACCCAGCGCTTGTGAAATTGCACATCAGCAGCATTTTGTAAATCAAAGGGCAGAGTTGGATCTTTAAATACTCTCAGCCCCCTCGGTGTAATGTCTAGATCTATATATTTTTGTAGACCGGACATACTTGAAAAAAGTAAAGGTCTCTTTCCAAATACACTTCTCTAACTGGTAAAAAAGAGACTTACTTTCTTCCGATATTGACATAGGTACTTTTCTTCCAACAGTATCAAATGGATTCTGACAATGTTTATTTCTATCCTGATCCCATTTATCCCATGTAGTAGTAGCAATGGAACCATTCACAGCCTTGTGATTCACCTGTGAATTACAGTCCGGGGCAGAGCTAAGAAAACTGTCCAAAGATAATTGAGACCCATCACCAATGGTCTCATGAAGAACACAAGGCAAGTTGTAATGTGGGTCTGTGGCCATAAAAACAAAAACTGTATCACCACAAACAAAAGCAAAATGATGAAATATGACCAGCCACAGATTCCACAGCAAATGCAGAATAAAGCACAAAGTTATCTCTCTCTGACGTCTCAGATGAAAAAGCCTTGAAGGAGTAAAAAGACCATGAAAAAACTTGGCTAAATACTAAAAAACATAACAATCAAACAATTATGCAATTAAATCAACAATCTCCAATTTAGCTCTTCTTTTAACCCATGTGGATACAGGGTATCAAATTTAAGAATATATACTGCTTCCTTAGTCAGAAGCAGTTTTTTAAAATGACATACATCATATAATGACACATCTACTTTTTCCAAAATAGTGCCTTGTAGCCTTTCATTATTGCTCTTATGAAAATTTTTGAAATTAACTTTCTAATTTCTGATTAGGAATATCCCTTGCATGCTCCAATAATCTCACTTTAAATGTCCTCTTTATTTCCCCAATGTAAAATAAATTGCAAGGGCATTCAACAGCATACACAACACCTTGAGTATCACAAGAAAAATTATTCCAAGTATGAAACGGAATATTATTGATACTTGGAAAACTCTTAATTATAAATTTACAAGCTTTACACTTATTGCAACAGGTAGACCCTGTAGGATGTAAACTATATAGAACATTAGTAGATGGCATACAAAATCTGCCCTTTACTAAAATGTTATGAGCATTTTTCCCCTTTCTATATGAAATACCAAGAGTGGCATTTAGCCAGGAACAGACATTTTTTTAGAGAACACAAATATTTCCAATGGTACTTTATCTGCTCTATAACCACAGAGCTAAAACATCCAAAAGTTGTGACAAAATAAATAAGATCCTTATTTTTTTTATCACTAGATCTAAAGGGGACTGAATAATATCTGTCATTAATACCAATATGTCCAAAGAATATGTGGAATTGCACAAAAAAAAAAAACAATAAATCCAGCCAAGGTGCAAATAAATGGAGCGTGTTGACTACCACAGTTTAGAAGTCTATTTCGATCCACATAAAAACGTACACGAACCAGTTCACAGCCAAAACACATAAAACATGAACGCCTTCAAAACTATGCCAAGCGTTTTCGTCTTATTAGGATAGACTTCATCAGATGACCAGTGAAAATCAAATGCACCTAATATTTGTATAAAATCAATTAATTAAGAACCTATCGGCATCTAACATCCCATTCAAAATCACCAATGGTTCCATAGCTTGGAAAAATAAATTAGGATTTAAAGATCAATCCTCTTTTATACTAAAATTCTTAAATATATTTAATATACAAATAGTTGAAAACATGATATTAAAATGCTTATGTATCCACTTAAAAAATATCTGTATATAATTTAAAAAATTAAAATTTATATTTATGCATTTTAAAACCCAGTATAAAATACTTAAAAGATGCTTGTAAAATGTGGAGAATGCATATAATTGTGAGGATATCTTTATTCATTACAATTCTTGGTCTCTCAAAGCATAGCTGACCTTAAATTTACTAATGGTAGAAGCGAAATATAATCATTCAGACCAGGGGGATTTCCAGCCTCCAGGGTTATTTGCTACCATAACTCTCTAAATTCTATCTTTTCTTCCCATGGGCCTCCCCGATGTCATTCTTAATTTGTTCCAATACCATAAAAAAAATTTAGATTTAGAGCATACCTTTGTATGTTTAAAAAGGGCATTAGTGTCCTTTTCCACTGATATTTCATAAGTGTGTTCATAGATCCTTTTTTCAACATTCTCTCCGTCTTTCCAACATAGAAGGACCTGCACACTTCACAAATAGCCAAATAAATTATTCCCCTCGATTCACAATTGTAATAGTTGGAACTATTAATCCATTTATTCCTACTTTCAAGGTAGTATCTATCTGTATTCAGAATATATGTACATTGTGTACAATGACCACATTTATATGTACCTACCCTATTCCTATTAGGATTAATGTTATGTTTATTTTCTAAAATAGTTCTGATACATTGTGAATTCTTATATACCACTTTCTGTGGAATTTTAGATATATTCCCTAAGTCTGAAAGGGAAACAAACCTCTCCCATTCCTTTAAAAAATGTTTTAATATTACTGTTTAAAACATTATATTCTAATATTAAAACCTGTTGATATTCATCCCCATTATTGTCATTATTATTTCTGGTCTCATTATTTTGTTCCTTGCATTTTTGAATGGGTTTGAATTTACTATTTCTTCCTTTTTCTACTCCCCCTCTCATTTGCCTAATGAGATTCAAGGGGTAGCCTTTATGTATCTAAAAGTTGATAAGCCAAGAATACCCACAATGTTTGGTATACCTAAGATACATAAATGTGAAAGTGACCCCCCCCCTTAGACCAATAGTATCTGCAGAAGGATCCAAAACTTATTCTTTAGCTAAATACATAGATAAAAAATTAAAAGGTTTATGGTTAAGTAGGAAAAACATATTAAGAGACTCCTGGGACCTCCTAAGAGAGATTTCTGATTACTTATATCATGAAAACTTACTTTTTATTACTATTGATATCATAGATTTATTTTCCTCCATCCCTTATAATAATGGTATGGAAATGTTGGAGGAGATAGTTTACGAAAACCAGGTTTTAACTCAAAATGAAAAATTGGTAAACATTTGGTTAATGGACCTAATATTGAAAAACAATTTCTTATATTTTAATGGGGAATTATTTCAACAATTCCAAGGGGTAGCAATGGGAGCAGCTTGTGCCCCAACCTATGCTAACCTGGTCCTGGCAAAATGGGAGGAGACATATATATTAAATACTGAATTCAAAACCTGATGGACATTATACTGTAGGTTTTTGGATGATATTGTTATTTTTTGGACAGCAGGAAAAGAAAAAAATGATGAATTTATGACATATATGAGTAGTACAACTAATTTTTTAAAGTTTACATATAAAATTTCTGATACCAGTTTGCAATATTTGGACACTGAAGTATACACGGTTGAGAAAAAATTCAAAACCAAGATATTTAGAAAATCTACTTTTTGTAACTCATTTTTACATTTTAAGAGCGCACACCCCATGCATTGTAAGAAAAAATATAGTTAAGGGGCAATTTGTAAGGGGATGTCACATGACTAGTACTGATAATGACTTTTTAATAGAATGTGAGTTACTGGAAAAGATGTTCCTAGAGAGAGGCTATCCCTTGAATCTCATTAGGCAAATGAGAGGGGGGGGTAGAAAAAGGAAGAAATAGTAAATTCAAACCCATTCAAAAACGCAAGGAACAAAACAATGAGACCAAAAATAATAATGACAATAATGGGGATGAATATCAACAGGTTTTAATATTAGAATATAATGTTTTAAACAGTAATATTAAAACATTTTTTAAAGGAATGGGAGGGGTTTGTTTCCCTTTCAGACTTAGGGAATTTATCTAAAATTCCACAGAAAGTGGTATATAAGAATTCACAATGTATCAGAACTATTTTAGAAAATAAACATAATGTTAATCCTAATAGGAATAGGGTAGGTACATATAAATGTGGTCATTGTACACAATGTACATATATTCTGAATACAGATAGATACTACCTTGAAAGTAGGAATAAATGGATTAATAGTTCCGACTATTACAATTGTAAATCGAGGGGAATAATTTATTTGGCTGTTTGTGAAGTGTGCAGGTCCTTCTATGTTGGAAAGACGGAGAGAATGTTGAAAAAAGGATCTATGAACACACTTATGAAATATCAGTGGAAAAGGACACTAATGCACTTTTTAAACATACAAAGGTATGCTCTAAATCTAAATTCTTTTTTATGGTATTGGAACAAATCAAGAATGACATCAGGGGAAGCCCATGGGAAGAAAAGATAGAATTTAGAGAGTTATGCTGGCAAGTAACCCTGGAGGCTAGAAATCCCCCTGGTCTGAATGATTATATTTCGATTCTACCATTATTCAATTTTTTTTTTTTTTAATATTTTTATTCATTTCCAAAAACAAGAAAACATGAATGCAGGTTATTTATGACAATGAAGTATTTACAAATTATTTAAAAAGGTAGGCTAAAACCTCTAAACAGATATCAAACATTAAAACCAAAATAAAGTATTGACAAGGGTGTCTATTGTTGACATATAATTGACTTTCTATACAATTGTTTCCTGATTATAATCTGCTGCAGTCATTATTCTCCAGTATTTCAGTTACTTTTTGCCATGCTACGTATAATGATGTAGTTCTTTCAGTTCTTCCTTTAATAGTGTTCATTTCCAATTGTGATACTGCTGACACCATATTCATGAATTGCTTAAAAGTTGGAGAAGCTTTGGATTTCCAGTTTGATGTAATGTTCTTCCTTGCAATAGCTAGGAGAGTCCATAAGATTACATATTTTGTTCTTGGCACACAGTCGGGTACAGGTGCATTAAACAAAATAATAGATTTGGAAATCTGGAATTTATCATTGAATACCATTTGCAGAAAATAATTTATTTTATCCCAATATGGTTTAATCAAATGGCATTCGTAGAACATATGTTGCCAGTCTGCTTTTATTGATAAATCACATCTCCAACAGCCAATATTTTTCTTAAACATAAGTTCCATTTTATGAGGGGTTACATAAGATCTGTGTATGAATTGCCATGTAAAAAGTCTCCAATGTAATGAAAGTGATGTCTGCTTTGGAGAGAGAAGAATTAGTTTTTTATCTCTGTCATTTGGCACGTCCATTAACTGATCTATAATAATTCCATATTTTGTCATTATTATGCATTTTTATTTTTTTGTTTGTTTTATAAATAGATGATAAGTATCCCTTTCCAGTAATGGGTTGATTCGTTAGTAATATTATATGTTCTATAAGGTTAGGAACATTTTGTCTTATTGATGGTTGCATTGTTTCTTGTTTGCTTAATATATACTGTCTTAATTCTTGTACATGTAACCACGAACTATCTTCCATATTTAATTTCTGTTTAATCTGGTCTATTGTCAGAGGTTTTCCAGAGTTTAGCAATTGATGCCAATATATTAATCCCTTTTCTTTAAGCATGTTGACTACTTCCATATTAAATGTTATTATATTACCTTGTGTGTACGCTACTGGATATAAAAGAAATGACCATGCTTTAATATCAGGATTGCTATTAATAATATTTTGGAAATTTTTTAATGTATAAGTAATGTATTTGGAACTTATATTTTTATTCTTATGTATCATCATATATTCCTTCATCAGCCATAGAAAATTGTTTGGTATGAAATCTGTATACTTATTTGCTACTACAAATCCTGATTTTAACCAGATTCTCTCATGAACTAGCTTCCATTTTGATGTATATTTTGTATTTAGCCATAATGATATTGTTTTAATAATGGATGAATGCAAATATATTTCTATGTCTGGTAAACCTATGCCACCTATATCCCAATCATCTAGATGATACTTCATAGCTACCCTTGTTTTTTTGGATACCATAGGAATCTTACCATTAAATCATTTAATTGTTTTATGTGCGATTTAGCTGGTGGCAAAGAACAAGCTTGTATGACATAAAGAATTTTTGGAAATATGATCATTTTAATTATATAAAGCCTTTCTTCCATTGAAAAGAAGAATTTATTCCATCTTTGTATTAAATTTTTAATATTATTTAAGGTCTCTTTATAATTTGTTTCAATTGTAGTATCTAGGTTGTTAGTTATTATAATTCCCAAGTATTTAATTATATTATCGGTAGAGATATATTTATGGTATTTTTATTTAGATCTTTTTTATTAGTATTTATAAGCAATACATTTGTTTTGTTCTCATTAAATTTAAGACTTGAAAAGTTTTGAAAGTTTTAAATTGAGTCCCATAATGCTTTTAAACTGCTATTATTATTTTTTAAGGTAATTAAAATATCATCAGCAAAAAGTTGAATTTTAAGCTCTAGGCTGTTGTCTAGTTGTATTCCTTCAATATTTTTATCCATACGTATATTATTTGCTAAGGGTTCAATGACTAGCGCAAACAATAACGGAGAAAGACGGCAGCCTTGTTTTGTGCCCTTAGTTATTTTAATAGATTTAGACGGACAAGATCCCAGTTTTATATAAGACAATGATTTTTCATATAATGATTTTATTAACAAAGTGAAGTTGTTTGAGAAGCCATATTCTTCTAAAACTAACCACAGATAATCCCAGTTCACTGAATCAAATGTGCTATTTATGTCTAAGCTAATAACATTCATTTTGTTTTTTGTGACATTTATATAATCGATTAAGGAAAGAATTCTTTTAATGTTGTCATAAGTGTTCCTATCTTTTATAAAACCTGTTTGATCCTCCTCTATCAAAAGTGGTAGTAATTGTTTTATTCGAGCAGCATGTATTGCCATAAAAATTTTATAATCTATATTAAGAAGTGAAATGGGTCTGTATGATAAACATTCACTGGGATCTTTATTTTGTTTCAGAATTGGTGATATTAATGTGTACTTCCAAGAAGGAGGAATGTCTTTACCATTTTTAACTGATGTAAAGACATTCAATAACAACAGCAAAGCCTCATTTGATAGTAATTTAAACATTTCTGCAGCTTTGTTTAATTTTAGCTTATTTACTTCAGCTTTAAGTTCTGTCATTGTTATTTGTTTATCTATTAGTTGTACCTGCTCCTCTAATAACCTAACTTTAACATTGTTTTTGAGAAAAGCTTTCAATACTGAATGTGTTTCTGTTTTCTCAGTTTGATTATTAAGTTTATGAAAAAATAGCCTAAAAGCTTCTAGTATTCCTTCTAAATCAGATACTTTCTTTTTGGTTTCTATATTATGTATTTCCTTGATTTGATTTGTTTTAATAATCTTTTTAGTCCTATTTGCTATTCTTCATTGGTTTTTAGGGTTCATTGAATAGTAACATAGTTTAATTTTTTCTAAGTTGATCATTGTTTTGTGGTGTAGCGTCTCTGAGTATTTTTTATTGGATTCCGGCATGTAGCTCGCGAGACATTTGCCTGCGAGCTACATCGCCGAAACCAAACGGCTGCATCAGCACTTTGCCGTAGTGCAAAGTGGCTGCAAACATAGCTGCAACTATAATCTATGGACGGGCAGCTGCAGCCGTACGGGCTGTGTAACGCATTCCTTCTTCTCATGTAAGGAATGCATTTATTTAATTATTTATTTATGGTGTTGTCAGACTGGCAACACAATAAATAAATAATTAAATAAATGCATTCCTTGCACGAGAAGAAGGAATGCGTTACACAGCCCGTACAGCTGCAGCTGCCCGTCCATAGATTATAGTTGCAGCGGCTATGCTTTTCAGTCACTTTGCACTACAGCAAAGTGCTGATGCAGCCATTTGGTTTCGGCGATGTAGCTCGCAGGCAAATGTCTCGCGAGCTACACGCCGGAATCCTTTTTTATTAGTATCTTCTAGTTCTTTTATTAAGTTGGTGTTTCCATTTTGAATATCAAGCTTTAAATTATCTACTTTTGACTGTAATTCCATTAATTCCTTATTCCACTGTTTTTGTTTATTTTTATACCATCCCACCACTCTTCCATATAGGTATGCTTTCAATGCATCCCATATATATATTTCAGATACATCTTTTGTAAGATTGATATCTAGGAATGTTTGTGTCTCTTTAATATAAAATTCCTTAAAATCTTTGAGATTTGTTATGTAAGATGGTATTCTTGTTACTGATATCCTTCTCTTGAAACATAAGTCTATCTCAAACGTTATGGTGTTATGGTCTGAAAATGGACATGAAATTGTCTTGGCTTTATTTAATTTAGAGGTTAAATCCTTTGTTATGTACACTCTATCTATTTTAGAGTATGTACTATGTCTATGGGAAAAATGTGTAAAGAATAGTGAATCTGGGATATCATACTCATTTATGTCAACTATATTAAAAGTTTCAACTAACTCAGATAACAACTTTGTTAAAGGTGATCTCTTACGTGTAGTTTTAGTATTTGTGTCAGTTTCTTTTATAATGCAACTGAAATCTCCAGCTATGATTAAATTGCCTTTGATATATTGTACAATGTCTTCTAAGTGTTGTTTGGCCACTCTAACACCTAGTCCTGGTATCCAATCAATATTCACTAATGTATATATCATTTCATTGATAGATATTGTCACTAGACAAAACATTCCTGAGTTGTCATGGAACGTGTTTATGATTTTAGGCATTAAAGTAGTGTTTTTCCACAAAATTGCTACCCCCCTTCACTTCTGATTATAGGTGGAACTTACTAGTATTGTATAATTTTTATTGTTTATTTTATTTATGTCTTCCTGTGTAAGGTGTGTTTCCTGTAAAAATACTAGTTGCACTTCACATAGCTTTAAATATCTATAAAGACTTCCCCTTTTGCAGCTATTATTTAAACCATTTACATTAAGAGATATACATTTTGCAATTGGATTTATATTAGCTTTGCTTTTATCCATATTCATATACTCGTAACAATGTGTAGATGTGTGTACATGAAGAGAATGACTTGTTCTTTCTTCTTCCAACAGTATTATAATAGATTACAGACACCCAATAAAAGTAAATTACAAGATCATAACTGAGAACAATATAAGATAAACAACCACCAAACCCCTCCATGAGAAAAAACATCTCATCCTTGAATGATCTAATCATTCAAGCAATCTCTCTAAGTCTGCATTTCAGCATCCTCCCCCGGCCCCGCCATATGGTAGTTTTATAATGAAAAGTATCTTATATATCTTTTAAGTATACATGTATCTGTCTTTACAGATTACTTGAATACAGTCTTTATCTATTTTTAATATTTTATAAAACAGTAAGGCAACACAACTATACATAGATTTAATACTTAACTATTTGGTTTTCTTTAAATTGTAAAAGAAAATCTTTTATTTTAATATATCTTTTGTGTAGCAATAACGGTTATGCATCTTAAAAATAATATGCTTGCTGTCTATCTCCCTTATAGTGTGAGTGGCATTCATAGGTATCAAATTCATTGTAATGGTCTACCTATATATATATATATATATATATATATATATATATATATATATATATATATATATATATATATATATATATATATGCATACATATACATATATATATACATATACATACATACACATACACACACACACATATATATATATATATATATATATATATATACACACATACATACATACACACATATATGCATACATACATAAAAAAAAATGTTAAGCATTATATGCATCAGTTAACCATGCCACAAGTTGATTAAATCAGAAAGTATCTGTAACAATGAATATAACGTTACATTTGTATTGTCATTTATCAGTAATCTTATAGTTTTCTTTTAATTCAAAAAGTCATATTTTAGTGGTATGAATGCTACTAATTTATTTTTGGCATTGGTATTATATAGTTTAAGACTCTATTTCTTAGCAATTCCTATATATTTATTAGTGCCACTGGCATATTACATCGCTAGTGTACCACATATGTCATATGTCAAACAGCAACTCATACTCCTTATGATATTACAGGATTTATCTGCAGCGTTATAACTGTAAGGTTGGAAAATATGAGAAGCAAAGTAGGCTTTAAATATGCAATAACACAATTGTTTAGTACTTATTACTGCCAACTCTTCTACATACACAGGAAAAGATAACCTTATATGACCACCAACCATTTTCCTTCATTTTTCTCTTCATCCTTCTATTCTCCATTTTTAATAAATATTTGTTTCTATTGTGGCTTCTTTGAATTTGGTGAGGGTACTCCATATCATATTATAGATAATATACAACGTTTAAACAGAGAACATGCCCAATATAGAGACATATTCTCAACTCAAGTGGTCCACACCATATATTTATAACACTGCAGTCAGAAATATACTAATGTATATGCAATAACTAACAGCTTTGCAGCATGTGTGTGTCTCTAACAAGTACATACCTATAGGATATTAAAAAGAATAGATTGCACGCTCTTGTTTCATAATTAACAAATGCACACAGCCTGGTATTTACTTTCATTGACAGAAATTAGACCTGTTACTTATATGCATATCAGGTACCAACAGCAATATGTTAGTAAATGCCTATGCTATTCAAATCATATGTTAATGCTGATTGATATGAGATGTAGCTGACAATGGCTTTAGCGTTTGTGATGTTATATAATATATATTCAGTATTATAAGTAAAAGTATGTTGCATGTCTATTTGCAATCTAAGGTTCAAGTATGATCAATTTAGACATACAAGACAATCTCTTTAGCCTTGGTTATATAATGGGAGTTACTGTGTCTCTACACAACCATTAATTTTCAGTGAGGATGTTCAATATTAATATAACTTGCCTTTAATAAAAGCATACTTATAATTCAGCAGTTCTTTCCTATATATATATATATATATATATATATATATATATATATATATATATATAAAACAATATCATAAGCAAGTCTGAGATTTTTCTTGCTCATTACTGCTTAATGATTGTGCTACTTGAACAATTTAATATTTACAGAGTATCTTGATAATTAAACAGCAACTCCTTTTTACCCTTAAAATGCCTAATAACACATAGCTACATTCATGAACCTTAATTGACTTACTATCCTTAAGGTTGAGTACACTAGCTGCAGTGTGTTTACAAATATGTTATATAGTTCCAGTCAAGGACTTAAATATATTAAATTTTTATAAAATTAAGTTAAATTATAGTAATTTACGTGGGTGATCTTATCAGAAAAGATTATAGTAAAGTCTGTATGTGTTAACTATTCATACAGTTTCTTCCAAGTGATATACTTCTTTTTAAGCTTTGTGTGCTTTTTATGTGTACAATTCAAAATGAATAACAAATATTACAATATAATAAAACGTCATGTATGTGTTGATACCTTCTAAATTCATTAGGTACTTCAGTGTACTTTTAATATTTGTTAAAACTGTAAAAGCACTTTGCCATCTCATAAACAGTGTGCTGGTTACTTTAAGTAGCTTAGGAGCTGACACCACACCTATACTGTCTTGTTTTAGTGCTGACATCACTCATGACTGTTTACTTTCATTTTGTGCTGTTATAAGGTTTTACACACTGTAATGGATTCTAACTGAAGAACCTTCATTCAGGGGTAGTAAAATAAGAGTTCCCAGCTTGTGACCATGGCGGGAAGACAAAATCAAAGTAAGTGAAGTTTTTAGGGCCTTTTTTAAACTGAACACCAGCTCATTAAACTTCTATTAGTTTTCTTAACATTAAGGGCAGATATACAAGCCAAACAGTTGTTTGTTAGTCAAAAAGGCACTTTTAGCATCAATAAATAGATAATTACTTTTCAAGGCACTTTGACAGTTATTACTATCAGTTTTTATATATTATTATGTGTATTAAATACATCAATTTAGATATTTCATGCAACTTAGTGTAAATAATATAAAAAGGAATCATGCTCATTTAAACACACCACATTAATATGTCAGTGTAAATACATCATATTCTATACTAGCAGTAAAAGGCAGGTAATTTATAAATGAACTATCTAAACATCATTTAGAGTTAGAAAAATCATGACTGTAAGTATTTACACTGTAATAGAGAAAGGTATGTTACCTTGCTTTCTTCAGGGTTGTTTCCTTTAGTTATAAAATGTCCTGCTTATCTTGTATTTATATTGTTTCAAAGACTGACACATGTGTAAAGCATGAATGCTTTCAAAGAACTTTTTTGCCTTACAGAGCAAATAGAAGACAATAATGTTTGTGTTTTTCATATGTCTTTTATCGTTTCTTCTTCTTCTTGTCAGCATTGCTCCATTCATTTTTTTCTAAGTGACGCTTAACCCCAAATTGGGAGAAATCCATTTCTTCCACATTATCCAAGGTTTTATTAGTTGAAAGATAAGAAACTGTTGCTTGCAGAGTGTCAAAAGTTTTAGGACCTTCAGTAAAAATATTTTTATTCTTGCAGGGAACAGCAAGTGGACTTTAAGTTGTCTTTTTTCAATTCCTTTATCAGAGGGAGACATTCTTTTCTTGCAGTTATAACTCCAGCAGAATAATCATTATCAAATCTGATTATGTTGTCTTTGTATTTAACTGGAGAAGTTGACCATGCTGTTTTTAAAATAAGTTCCTTGTCCTGTGATGAAAAAAACTTTACTATTATTGATCTCGGGTGATTTTTTATTTGATGGTTGATGAAGCAGCTCTTAAGGATCTGTGGGCTCTTTCAATTCCATAAGAAAGAGCTTCAGGCAATTTTAAAACTTCTGGTAACCAGGTAGTAAGGAAAGTCACCATGTTATCTCCCTCTGTTTTCTCTGGTAGCCCATAGATGCGAAGGTTATTTCGTCTGGACCTGTTCTCTAGATCCTCTATTTTATTTTGTAATGAAGCATTTTGTTGTGATAAAAAATGTAGCTGAAGATCTTGTTCTGAGAGTCTGCCCTCAGTATCATTTAAGGATCTCTCTATGTCAGCTATTTGAAACTTCTGTTGCGTCATTATTTCTTGTAGTTGCTGTATTTGTTTTGTAGATCTCTCCTCAAAAGTGTCCAGTTTGGTATTAATTTTGTCAAATTTCACTGACAAGTCTTGTATAGCATTTAATAAAGACTGTATCTCCTTTTTCATTGTCTGGTCCTGTGTGGTATGCTTAGAAAAGCTAATTTTCAGTAGATTCAGATACCTTCCTTCTTGTTTTTGACAGGAAAAATAATGTTTAAAGCCAAATCTTTTGCACTGTAGACTTCTAGTGATATTAGTAGAAGTAATTCAACAAAATAGGTTTGTCTACAATATCTAGTTTTTAAAAATTCCTGTCAGAAATATCTTTTGAGTGCAGAGCTGAGAGAAGATGCTGCCAACCAGTCTACATCCTAGCCACGCCCCCCCAAACCATTATTAAAATTAAGGTCAGCTAAACTTTGAGACCAAGAATTGTAATGAATAAAGATAGCCACTAGATGGCATGGTATCCTTACAATTATATGCATTCTCCACATTTTAGAAGCATCTTTTAAGTATTTTATACTGGGTTTTAAAATGCATAAATATAAATTTAAATTTTTTAAATTATATACAGATATTTTTTAAGTGGATACATAAGCATTTTAATATCATGTTTTCAACTATTTGTATATTAAATATATTTAAGAATTTTAGTATAAAAGAGGATTGATCTTTAAATCCTAATTTATTTTTCCAAGCTATGGATCCATCGGTGATTTTGGATGGGATGTTAGATGCCGACAGGTACTTAATTAATTGATTTTATACAAATATTAGGTGCATTTGATTTACACTGGTCATCTGATGAAGTCTATCCTAATAAGACGAAAACGCTTGGCATAGTTTTGAAGGCATTCATGTTTTATGTGTTTTGGCTGTGAACTGGTTCATGTTCGTTTTTATGTGGATCTAAATAAACTTCTAAACTGTGGTAGTCAACACGCTCCGTTTATTTGCACCTTGGCTGGATTTAATACCAATATGCACCTAATACCCTTCACCAACATATATATCCCACCGTCTCATACAATTGCGATGTGTTCCAAACATGGGTTACACACCCACTCCATACTCCATCTTTCAGACATGTACTGGTGTGTAGGTATGTTGTGTATTGATGTGTGATGTTCTCTGACACCTGTTATGGCAGGGGACATGTATTGACATCTATATATATATATATATATATATATATATATATATATATATATATATATACACACACACACACACACACACACACACACACACACACACACACACACACATATATATATAATATATATCTGTCTGTATAAATATATATATATGTGTGTGTGTGTGTGTGTGTGTGTGTGTGTGTGTGTGTGTGTGTGTGTGTGTGTATGTGTGTGTGTATACATATGTGCATGCATGTGTAGATATAATTTTGTGTTGTTTATATACCTATATAAATGTATAACTGTCTGAGGTTCTGTAAACATACACAGCTGTGAATATGTATCACACATATATGTATCTGTATGTGGGGTGCACACTAACATCTGGACCACACTCATGTACCCTGTTTACTTCACAGCTGAACTGTTCTGCCTTTCTGCAACACAGACAGGTGTCACATGTGAACACAGGCTAACATTAGGGGGGTATATATGGTGACAAACTTTAGATAAGCATATTATACTGCTATGGAAGTTGGGCATGCTATTCTACACTTTAAACATGACTGTCCTGCAGGTGGTGTGGTCTCTCACCCATGTGTTTATCATGGCAGTATTAATACCCCCACCAGCCATTGACCACAGTAATTTACAGAACACAGATATCATGGGTCACATCTTTGCCATTCACTGCTGGTGTGCACATTTGACAGGTATGTCCCACTGCCCACAGGGACTGACACTACTGTCCAGTGCAGTTGTTGAGCAGAACATCATTACAGGAACAAGTACTGATGGCACATATACATCATTTCACAGTATACATCCTATTATTCTATGCCATATACTAAATGCCAGTAAATGCATATCTGTTTCACATACCTGTTATGTTGTATCTGCTGTAACACAACCCTGAGCTTTGTGAACTTTCTTGAAGGTTATTTTTTTCCTCTCTCTCTCTCTCTCTCTCTCAGTCTCTCCAGTAGAGTGAGTGAGCTGGTATGAATAGATTGCAGCATGCTTTTGTTGGTATTGCACATGATCAGGTGGTGGCCTCTGCACCAGTCAGTGTCCACCAGTTGCTAATTGCATGCAGCCTGCTGTGTAGCACTTCAGATACCCACTGTCATGGCAACCCTGTACTATAAATTGCTGCCTTCTGTTGGCATTTTCCCTTCACCTTTACAGTATGGATGACATCCTTCCTGTTTGTGGACATCAGTTTTACAGACAGCAGGTAGCAATACCTCTTACAGCAGATCCTGCAGACACAGGCCAAATCCACAATTTGGTAAGGTTCCAGACCTACAGACAGCGTGAGTAGTGTTGTGTGCAATGTATCTTGCTGTTCTTACAGGGTTTCTGTGTACATGGTACTTTTTCATGGAATGCTGTCTGTCTGCATAGCCCTCAATTGTTGGCCTATCCGTATGATACCAGGGGGATTGGCTGTTAGGTTTTGTCTGTGCACCACACAGGTATTGTCCCAGATATATCTGTGGCATTCTGTCTGTTAAGTGCTACCAGTACATGGCTACATCCATTTGTATTTCAGTGTCATATTCCTGCATAAGGGTATGCTGCAACGAATCCTGTAACACCAGCAATTTCCAGGGTGTGCAACAGCAATAATGCAAATATGGGGCTATGTTCCTGCCTCTGTCCTCCACATATATGCCAGTCTTTGTCCTGCTGTGGTACAGGAAGGGATGTTAGGTAATGGCCTATCATTATTTACCACTAGCATTACTGCTATCATCCCAGTCATGTTATGGACTCCCACACCAACTGTTGGGCCAAGTCCATATATATATATGGGGGCAACAACTGGAGAACACATATGTGCCCTTGTACATTCCAGAGGTAAGTGTGTGGTACACAGTGTTACTTGCCCTTGTACAGCCTTTTATGGGGGGGGGGGGGGGGGTTATATGCCATTAATCTAGGCTACGGCACCTTTTCAGGGATATAACTTTTAAGATGAGGGTCATTCAGTGTGATAGTAAGATGTTAAGTTAAGCAATGTTATGTACAAGATACAGTGACATTAACACAAGTGCTACTTTTCCCCCTAGGGCTTGACTACAGGGTGTAATTGGAGGCTGCTGAACGACATCTGTAATTGTTGAAGGTAAATCCTGTTTCTACTGTTGTACTAATTGAAGGCCTTAGCCTGGACAGCATAATATGGTATATATACACATTGCTTGCATCTACTGTTTTGTGTGGGCCTTGCATTCATGACTGATTACATATTTCAAACCTTATGTGGTGTCAGTACTGGCATACATTATTGTATAGTACATGAATAATGGTTATCTGTGTATGCATACCTGTGTGTTGTGTCATGTCCTTTGAATTGTGGGTGGTTATATGTTTAATGTCAGTATTCTTATTTGTGGGAATGGCTGCCACACTACACATTTCACAGGTGCCAGTTGAAGGGCTTGTGGCTGAGGGATATACTTTGCACCCAGTACTTCCACACTACTTCTACATATGTATGGCTACTGATACCTTTTGTGTGTGTATATGTGTATGCACCTATATATATATTTCATATGGCTATATATATATATATATATATATATATATATATGTATCTATAGATATATACATCTGTAAATATATATATATATATATATATATATATATATATATATATATATATATATATATATATATATATACATATGAACATATGCATGTATCTATATACAATTGATGCTATATGATTATTTGTGAGTCATACATTAATATATATATATATATATATATATATATATATATATATATATATATATATATATCTCTACATATAGCTATCTATCTGTCTACATTTACAGATATATATCTGTCCATATCTTCATGCATGTTCGGCTCATATTTTGGCCTGTTCCTCATTCACTTGGCAATTGTCATGGATGATCGCAGCATGGAAATCAGTAACTAGTGGCAACACTTTTGTGTTTCATATTTCATCTCCTTCTACATATGTGTTCTAATACATATAACTGTGTAACTAGCAACATTATAAGTGCTTGGCTTTACTTTATTAAACTTTCATTTATTTTATAAGTTTATATTATATATTTCGTTATTGGGACCTGTATCATATTACACCAAAATCCGTTATGACAGTTTCTTTTTTTGAAAGTCCGTCTGACTTTTTCAGATTTAGCATGTTATTTATTTCTTTTTTGCACACACTTGTAATGTAGATTGTAAACAATCCTAGATGTCGCACTTTTGCGCATTTTTTAGAAATACATGCACATATACCAGCCTATTCAGTATATTAGTTCTCAGTTTTTTACCTTAGGAAAATTTTTCTGATGTATTAATGGTCCAAGTTTTTAAGTCATATTATAATACGCTTTTCACTGGTTTATGAATTGACGTTCATTGTGTTTACCATGTGACGTCATGGCGTTATCACGCCTCTGAAGATCTAGTGTAATATAGGAACAGATTATATATTAATCGAAGATAACCAGTCAATTTATTTGCGACCTTAGAAGATTAGTGATGGTCCTATTTGTTTTAATTCTTGACCCTCTGGTATTTTATGGTACGCTGAACTTTATCGCTACTGTTTATTTTTCAACATATATATATATATATATATATATATATATGTATGTATTATAATTTGAGATGTGTGGTTTTGAAATGAACTGAAACACATTTTTAAAGATTTACAAAGCATTTGAATGACTGAAATTATATGATAGTATAAAGTTTTAATTTTTTAATATATTACAATATATGTGTTTCACAGTATTGTTTTTTCATGTGACTTCTCGCTAGAGCTGAATTTTAACTGTGATGTTACTCTCACTTTAAACTTGGAACGGTAGGGTTTTGTAACAATGATGTCAATGAGACAATTATTCCTATTAATTAGAAATGCTTTGGTTACCATAGAGAATAATTTTCCCGCTCAGGGTTGTATATAATGTGAGCTTCTTTTTAGTTAAATTATAATCTGATGAAGCGTAGATGTATACTACGTGAAAGCGCTTATTTTTCCTTGGACCTCAATAAACCTTTTTTTGGAGCTTTACATGGGATTGGACTGAATTTTGTCATACAGTTCGTTTAGATATCGTGGCTGCTAACTCTTGTTTTGATTTTGTGACTTTGCCGTTTTTTGACAAGAGTTACGTTTGGTGACTTTGTTGCTTCTTCTTTAATCACAACATTATAAGTGTATCAGAGCATTAGTTGACATATATCCCTATTTGTACCCACAGTGTGGCATACTTTGTTCAGACTTCTTGCATTAACAGGTTATGTGGTGTGATAATAATACATTTCCTGTACTGTTGACTGATTGTGCTGCATGATATGTTTGTAAAAACTTCAGGTTATGTATATCTGCTATGGTTTATTGGTAAATAAATTTGTGTATGGAGTGCAGGGTCCTGGGTTCGAGCCTTGGAGAGGCAGTTTATTTTGTTGCTGGACAGAACAAGGGATGTTGGCTACAGAGTGATTAAGGCACTTTTAAGCAGTTGTAAGCAGGTTTGCACGGGTTTGCACGATGGTAAGCACTGCCAACCTCTGCTTATGTTTTCTTAGAGTCAGTTAGCTTCAAATCTCTCAGCCTGTATAGGCATAGCTGACCCCCATGCAAACCCGCGCAAACCCACTCCCGCTGCTTAACAGTGCTTACTGCCTCTTACCCCATGCGCTAATTGTTTTAAAAGAAAAGAAAAAGGGGTTGATAGGACAGTGGTAAAAAATAGGGCACAAAGAGGGAAAGACAGTAGGGAAAATAGCTAGGCATGTGTAGGAAGGGTATAGGAAAGGTCCATAGCTACCCATTTCTTCTACAGCAACAGCTGTGCATATACACTATATTTGCAAGTACATTTGGACCCTCAAACCCCTGGGACAGGGGTGAGGACAACATATATTCATTGTGATGCCAATTAAACCAGATTACATGTGTCCAGTGGACATGTGTGGGAAATGGATAGCTATGTATGGGGCGAGATTTTTTTGTGGGAACAGATTGCCCTTTTTTTTCAGGTGAGAGTGGGATGTTGGGGAGGGAGAGTAGGTATATTTGAGGAGGTAGGTTGGGTAGGTTAACAGACAAGACACATAAGAAGTATACAGGGCTGGTATATGACATGTGGGGGGGGTAAACTCCTTGAATGGGGAGGGGTGTTTGGAAGTTGCAAGCCCATGAGCCCCCAACTGGAAACAGTGGGACTGAGGTCCCCACCCGTGGGCAGTCACCACTTCATCTTCACGGCCCCGAAGGTGGCTGTGTTGGGGGCTGTGTAGGAGGGGCAGGCTCACACTCTGATAGTGCCACTCGGCCCTCAAGCTGGCGTAGCCACTCTTAATACTCCAGATCAAGCTCCTTATGTACCATGGCCCGGACCTGTTGATGAGTGACAGGCTCCCCTACACGCCCGCTCTGAGGGGGGTCAAGCGCCATCCCTTGCAGCAGTTCTACCCGAAGGTGGTGCAGGGCCCACGGAGGAGGAGGTCCCAGGCTGGGCCCCAGATATGCTGGTGCCCAGTGCCATGGCCAGCTAAGGGGGGACAGGTGGGTATGCTGGGACCGGCCTTCCCATACGAGCTGTGTTGTCACAGGTTTATGACAGATATCGGTTAGTAACAGTCAATAGCATTCAGGATTAGTTCTAACAGCATGCATAGGTATTCCCATTAACTCAACACACCAGATTTAACACAGTTGCAGAGCAAGCAGAACACATGCATATATGGAACTACAGTGGCCATTACAGGTGCATGCAAGTTTCATTGATGGCAACAGGCCACTGATATGGGTGTATTTTAACATAGCACATGCATAAAAACAAATGTGAATATTTATAAACCATTAGGACATATGTCCCAACAAAAGTTTGGAGTGTACACATACCAGTTGAGGAGTGTCATTGGGTTATTATGCACATATGGTAGGGGTGAGAGATAGAGTTCAATTAACAACTAATATACCCTTGTAGTTTTCACAACATTCTTAGTCACTGCAGTGGTCTTTCCCTTACATGTATTATTACACTACACAATGGCCTTATATTGTACACTGGTATGTTTATAAATTATTATATATGTGACCTATGTCTTACATACAGGCGTGACAGGCTGCAGGTGTTAATGCAACATATGTTGAGAATTGCTGTCATACACTTTGGGTGAGGTGCTAGAATGAAAGGTTTCTTTCCATATACATTCTCCGACTATGTACATGTTTGAATATCAGTTATATGCCATTGACAGCTGCCTACAATTCTTGGAACATCACACTGGATTTTCAGGAGAACAGGGTACCAAACTGGTGATATGGGACATTTATCTGGACATGCTGGACAGATTGGAGGAGTTGTGGGGTATGAATATGCATACAACGTACAATATGAACATTCTAGCAAATTCTGTACTGTTGGGTGTAAGTATGCATATAGCTTTCTATCTGAACAGTGTATAAAATCTGTACAGTTGTGGGGTATGATTATGCATACAACTTAGTAGCACTCCCAGGATTCAAACCCCTGCTATGTGTGACAAAAAATATAGCTAATATCACAGTACACTGTGCTATCAGGGAATTGATGTAAAGCTTTTGAATGTTTTCTAAGTCTCCCTAACTTGTACAATATAACTGAACTCTTGGCACTTCCAACATTGTTATGCAGGACTTCATGCCCATTTTATCTGCATACCACGGTGTGGGTGACACTGCTTAGGATACAACCGTACTATTTATAGTATGGAACAGATCACCAACATATGAGAGAAGAGTAAACAGAAGCACTCCAGGGTTTATACCTTTATTCACAGAATATTACACATTTATTTCTACTGGTACAACCCTTTCTAAGACTCTTATATTTATTTGTTATGACAGTACATGCAGACTGATTACTAACCTGCCTCGTGACACAGCCTTTGCAGCCTAGCATCATGGGCTTGCTGGTTCGCAGCCCGGTCATCTGCAGCTGTCAGAGAAATGCAGTGATATTTAGCCATACCTATCCATAGTATACACAAGCTAGGCAATTATTTACTACTTAGTAGAATGAGCACTTACCCAATCCTGGTGCATTGGGCATCTGCCAAGACACCTGAATCCACTGTTCCAGTACAACCCCCTCCAGCGCTTCAGGTCAGCATGGAGGTGCCTGACCTGCTCACCAGTCCGGGGAATACCTGTGGCACTGGTGAGGTCACGGGCAAGACTGTCCCAGGTCTCCATTTTATACTGCAAGCCCTGGTACTGGCCCTGCAGTAGTCTCTGATCATGGTGTTTTACCAGGAGCCATACCATGATTTTTGACTCCTAGATGCCCCAGCGCTATGCTCTAAATCGAGTGCCTTCACCCACACCAGCCATTCTGCCTGCAGTAGGAAGCTACAACCAGTTGTGGGTAGTATTCCTGCCTGATGGGTTTAAATACAGCCATTTTCTCACATTTCCCCATCACTGGCCAGTTTTGAAAAGGCTAAGCTATGGGCAGACCTGCCTACATGAGTTTGGCACTGCTCAAAGAGGTATACCACTAGGCAGATTGAATTGGCTCCCCTACACATTGCTTAGACTTACTAACTGGAGCTGTGCTGCAGTTAGCATTGCTTAATAGCTAATTAGCACTATATTTGCCATTTGGCAATGATTTATTCTTCATTACAGGTTATATATGTGTCTGGTATCCGTGATTCATGTGTACATGCACTCTATGGGGACCTGGGGGCTTCTGCACTTTACTACAATAACACCTCAAATCTATGCTTACTGCAGTACTCCAGTTCACATATTTATGTTCTGTGGCAGGTTATCCAACATCACACTGTACATAGATTCATTTCACATGTTTGGTTTGATTTTCCTGTAGTGAGGATTAGTTTTCTGATACCTCATTCATGTCTATTGCTATGATGACTTGGTGGTTAACTACTGTGTGCATTGTGTGCAGGATCCTGAGTTTGAGCCTTGCAGAGGCAGTTTATTTTTTTGCTAGGCAGAACAAGGGCCATTGGATACAGTGTGATTAAGGTACTTTTGAGCAGTTGTAAGTGGGTTTGCATGGGGGTAAGCACTGCCTACACAGGTTAAGCAATTTATAGGCTTACTGGGTGTAGGACACTGTAACCAGAAATTAGCAGTGCTTACCATCACACAAACCCACGCACGCAGCCTTAAACTCGCTTACTAGTGCTGACATATGCTTACTACTGCTTCTTGCTGCTTAACCTAACTACTGCTTTATGCATAATGATACTGACACCTCACATGTACATTTCCTGCAGTACTCTAGGTTATATATATATATATATATATATATATATATATATATGTTCATTCGTAGCAGCAGTACTTCAGTTTATATATATATATATATATATATATATGTTATTCCATGGGTTATGCAACATACATATTACTCATAATGTGCTTTGCCATGGGAAATGGTATGCCTCAGTTACCTTCCTGTCCCCCCCCCTTTGTCGTTACATCCATGGAGCGGTCCCATTAGAATGGATCTGTCCAACCCTGGCATGCCTCGGCTCATAATATCTTATCCATCATTCCCTCCACCCACTCCCTCCTCCACATCAATCATCCTTCCTACAGGTTCCATCTGAATCTCACCACACCACTATGCATTGCCCACTCTCCACTTCTCGGGACCCATCATGTAAGTTGCCTTACCCCGTGGATCTTCAGGGTTCCTACACATTCAGTCCGTGAACATACATATCCTTCTTTGCTTACCTGTAAGGCATGGTATGTTACCCAGTGGACTCTTTTTAGCAGAATATTTGGGGTTGTCCCGCTAGGGACAAATATGCGTTTGTTTAAGATTAGATTTTGCAGGTTGACACTGTTTCTCCCACCGGTAGTATCCTGCCAGTAGTCTGGGTAGCAGTGCTGCGCAATGCTTAGCGGTGCTTAATATTTGATTTGCATAATATTTACCTTTTGGCATTGATGTCTTCTTCATTACATGTTATATATGTGTCTTGTATCCTTGATTCATGTGTACGTACGCTGTATGGGGTCTTGGGAACTTCAACACTTTATTGTAATACTACCTCACATCTGGCCTTACTGCAGTACTCTAGTTCACATATTTATGTTATGTAGCAGGTTATACCACTTCACACTGTACATAGATTCAGTTCACATGTTTGGTTTGATTTTCCTGTGGTGAGAATTAGTTTGCTGATACCTCATGCATAGCTATTGCTATGATGGCTTAGTTGTTAACTACTGTGACTATAGTGTACAGGTTCCAGAGATTGAGCCTTGCAGAGGTAGTTTATTTTGTTGCTGGGCAGAACATGGGCCATTGGATCCAGAGTGATTAAGGCACTTTAAAGCAGTTGTAAGCGGGTTTGCGCGATGGTAAGCACTGCTAACCTCCAGTTACAGTTTCTTATCCTCAGCCTCTCCTTTGCTTAATCTGTGTAGGCAATGCTTAACCCCATGCAAACACACTTAGACACGCTTACTACTGCTTATTTGTGCTTAAACCTGCTTACTAGTGCCTTATTCTTTATGAAACTGAAACTTCACATGCATTTCATGCAGTACTCAAGTTCACATTTAAATGTTATTATGTAGGTTATACGGCAAAAAGATGTAAATATATGTTCATATACAGTTTTCACATGGAAAATGATATGTGCTACAATGGGACTCAAACTGGGAATGCCTGTTAGTTAGGCGGATGCTCTAAACACTACACTATTGCTGTGCTACTTCATTTGCATATATATTCCTTGTTATCCTCTTCAGCCTTTTCAGCTGCTTTAAACATAGCTAAGCGATGGGCAAAGCCGTGCACCTATGGTTAGCTGTACTCGGGGTTTAAAAAAAAAATACAAGGGTTTCTTCATTTTATTTCAATGTACTGTTGCTGTTGAACACATGGGGACTGTTGATGGGGATATGCGAACACCTATGAGCAGTTTCACTCATTTATTTACACTTTCTTCTGTTCTACTTTGCAGGGGCGTGTTTATTCTGAGAGCTCTGCTCCCAGACACGCCCCCTGCACTCGTCCACACTCAGTGTAGGATTTGAAGCTCAGGCAGCGCACCTTCATTAATATACATGGTGTGCTGCCATCCTCCTCTTAAACTGCTGTTTACGTGCAGGACTAGTTTAGTCCTGCACTGCAGATTAGTAAATCCGGGGGGATGTGTTTAAGTTTGATACTGGAATGGTGTATAGCTTTATGTCTGAGTCTCTCTGGGGAATTCAGAAATAAATAGCTCACTGCATTAAGTGAAATAGCACTGTGAGCAGTGATAATCAGGCAGTGGATAATCCAGAAACACTCATACATGTTTGTGTCAGTGGAAAAACAGTGCAATGTACATCACATGCAAATGATCATATGTTGACGAAAACCACTGGATATGCAAATGACAACTTCAAACCTAGCAGCACAATTCAGAAATGTATAAAATGAGTGCGATGAGCAGTGGCAATCAGCTTTCATCATAATTTTTTGGTCTACAGATGTATCAGTCATGCTGAGATGAGGACTTGCTCCTGCTTTAGATGGTCGGCATGTGTTAGTGGCTACTTTGGGAAACAGTTTCTGCAATGTCCTGTGCCACCATCACAGAAGTGACTTTCACTGTCTGATTTTCTATCTCCACCATGACTGAGAAATAGTCTTCCACTACTGTGTGGAAAGAGATATCACACAGGAGCTGATAAACATGTGCCACCCTCACACACAATCAATGGGAATATGTAGGCTGCCTAGCCCAGTGGACATGAAAGTTTGTGTAATATAAACCATCCTTGTTACAGGGACCTTTCAGTGACTAACATGGGACATGTTAGGATTTTAACAGGCATTGATCTCACAAGTCCCGCACCAGTTCTTTGATGTGATATTGCAGAATGTTTAGTTTTTATGGAGAGCAGAGCAGAGAAACACTACTGTGCAGGTATTCTACTAAATAGACTTTTTATCTTTGATCCTGCGGGTTATGAACTGTAGCCAAATTGTTATCAAAGTCACATCTGCTCAACCAGGCATCTTAGTATTCAATAAACTACCAAGTGGTCTGCAATGCACAGGGTATTATATACAATCTGTCTATGAGCTGTCCAGGCACTGATGCTAGAGGTTTATTCTGGCCCTCTACAATCACTGGGATATGTGTGTCCATCAACATTAATTTTCCTAATAGTGTAACTATGTCATCAGACTTTGTCATGTGCATGTTACTATCACTATATTTTGCCAGTGGTGAACAGTTAAAATCAAGCTTGTTCTGAACTGTTGTGTTAGATTCTCTCCCAGTGCAGTTTGCGAATGCATTCAGGTATCATACCTGTGGCAATGCTGGTTCAGTTTTGTGACTCTTATACTATGCAATGCGCAGAATGCTACATGCCACTTCTTTGCATACCCTATGGCCTTTTATGTATAAGTGTATATGTTCATATACAAGGTACTACATACTTACCCTGGAAACTATTGAGAGGAACTACGCTATGAAAATTGCATCTTACCAGAATTTTCATTATTGTGTTATATTTGAACTATTTGCTGTTTGCTGCTACAGGCCAATTGTTCTGACACTGTGCCATACTATAGCAGCTGTGGGTATGTGCTTACTGTCCCCTAATAGTGACTGTTGCTGCCATGCAAGGTCTAGTGTTTTTATTTAAACAAGAAACATTTTTATTAAACTATCATGTATGACATAGGCAATCATACATTTTACAAACCATATTGACATCATTTTAGTTGCAAACATTATACGTCACAAACCATATTGACATAACTGTAGTTGAAAACATTATACATCACTTATAATCTATCTAGTCTTTGTCAGTCAAACATTACATAGCTTATTCAAATATTGCCTTCTCTTAAACCTTGTTCCTCTTCTGCATGTATTGTTCCACAATTCCCATTTTTTTACTATGCAATTTGCTCCTACCCTTTTCTAAAGATTACATTTCCAATTCTTTTATCTCTGTTACTATATTACTACTTCTAGTAAAGCTGGTTTAGACTTTGATTTCCATTTTCTAGTAATTTCATTTTTTTGGCAGCCACCATAATTACATTCAGCAAGGCCTTACTATGTCTAGACAATTTTGATTTTGTATCATAGCTCTAAAAAACATAGTTACACTAATTTGCTCACCCAGCATCTCTGACAGAGCAGCTTGCAGGGAATCTTTATAGTCTGCCAATCCATTACACTCCCAGAAAATATGTTTGAAATTACCTTTTTCTTACCCAGCATACCTCCAACATTTGCTGTCCAGCTGAAGAAAAGTTCTTTGGTGTCTACTCGGTGTATAAAATACCTATGTTAACACTTCCAAGCAAAGATCCTAAATCTTCTAGACTTTGCTGCATATTTTGGAGACATACATATATCCCCCATCATTTCTTTGTGAATTGCTTATCCATTCTCTCTTCCCAATTCTTATTCTAGGTCAAGTGTTGATGCAGTTGTGAAGTCCATTACCAGTTATCTTGGCTGTTGTCAGTTTCCCTATACACCATTATTCCAGTTATGACCTTATGCCAGTCTTCATGTTCTTGACTGTAGCATAATTTATTGCACAATGGCAACTGAGTTTTATTATGCTAAATTAAGCTTAGTAGTAGAACTGCAATGTTAATGAGGTAATTTAGTGTGAATATCTCTGAATCATTTCAATAAGGAGATGCATTATCACCTATATTCTTTGCAATGGGGTCATTTCCTACTCATGCATGAGCAGAATATTACTTATGTTATGTGTACCTGAGAAGCCTGGTCATGCTAATGACACTCTGCATCATGACACTGTGCATCATGCTGCTAACATCGCACATTGCACTACTACTGATGATCATTGTGCTACTATACTGTCTATTGATACTTATAATGTGATGTCTACCACATTAGCCAGCTAGCTGGTCACTCCTGCTAGGCTGCTATTATTTTAGCCTATGGATTTGACCTAATGAGTGGGCATGACCTCAGGCAGATTTAGACTTTTGCATGGTTGCCACCAGGTGCAGAAGTCATTGCAAGATCTTTTAATACCTGCACCACAGAGATAATCAGAGGCACCTGTTAGGGAACTATGAGAGACCTCTTTATAAAGTAGATGCCTGATATCAGCTTGTCAGGATTGCTGGCCTCAGTGACTCTGGTGAGTAGTGTTGGAATAAATATAGTGATCTGAGAAGGTACCACTCATAGCTTATGTGCCAATGGGAATAAAAGTTGAGGAGTGGAACCACCTTTTTATTGTAGGTAGTATGTTTTGCTTTGGCACTGTTTAGTAGGCTTAGTAAATGTAATGTAATTTCCTTCTACTGTTAGGGATGATATGCTGTTTTAATTCAAGTTTTATGTTTTCTAACAGTTCGAGTCTCAGCTAAAGCATCTTCTGTGTGGAGACATGCGTGAATGGGCATACCTTCATTGAAGGTTGTGCGTCAGAGCTAGCAACTCGGCACGTAAAATTCTACTGCCAATCATTAGCAGACTGGAGTTCCGCTGTGGCAACCCCTAACTGGGAAAAGCCGAAAGATACAACAACAACGAGAGAGAGAAAAATAGGATTGCCTACCAGATGGGACAGGCAATGCTCTCCAAGCAGCAGGGTAAATGTGATGTATCAGTTGCTTTTATGCAAAATTGTAATACAACTGTAGGAAATATGAATGAGTAATTGTATTTTTCATATACCCATTATTTTTCTATTATTAGACTTTGTTGTTGTTTTGTTTTTTCTTCCAGTTAATTCACAAGTGTGAAACATTCTGCGGCATGTAAATAATCCGTTGTATTTTTGATACAGTATTTTTTCAGTATTCCATTGCTTTTGCAGGATGCTGCTTTGCTGCTTTGTTTTTTTCTCTAGTTCAGGTAGTATTTTAACAAAATGTGCCACATATCTCTAACCCTTTGCACTTGTGTTTTTTTTATTTTTCCTTTTTTTTTTCCATTGTTTTTATTTTTATTATGTTGCTTTGTTGTTTTGCTTTTCTCCCATTTATTTTCTTTTTCTGCAGGATCAGGCATGGTGCAGGCAGAAGTGAGAGGGTAACTACCGTGTTCTTCTTTGTTTTGAATATTTTAGAGTTATTGTTAAATGAGAGGCTTGGTACAACTTTACTTTTAAAACATTACAGCCAAAAGGCATTGCAAAATGAATTAATGAGGAAATAGTTATTGTGATTATGTATTTACTTATTCATTTAATTATGAGCAATTCTCATTGTATAGAGCTTTGTGAGCAAAAATATATTATTTAATTAATTAATTTTTACTTAATTTAATTGAGTCATTGATTGTATTTTACAGATGTGATGGTATACTAGGTGGATGTTAGAACCTTAGAATGCTTAGAGCCAATGCACTAGTTCTGTTTGCTTAGTTTTAAATTTTCCTTACTACCCATCAAAAAATGGCACCTATCCCACAAAATTACCGTTCTTCCCCATCCCACTAGAGACTTCTCTTCAAATCTCTCTTCTGAGCATTCCTCTGCTTGTTCTTCCTCATTTCTGATTGACCCATCTCCCCATTTTCTTTTCATGTAAACATAAAATTAGTTGGCAGTTTACAGCAGAGCCCTTGTATAGGTTTCCAGCTCTGCCCATGCAGTAGCTATGTGATACTTCAATGTGTTCATCAAGGTAGAAAACATTGCATATCTGCATTAACCTTATGTCTATGGCCCTGAGGGTTATGTGCTCACTCATTGTGTGATCATGTCATTTGCATGGTTACTGCTGCTGTTGTGACTTTGTAAATTCATTATGTGACACTGTCCCTGGCATTAGTGCACTATGCTGGCCCTAAAAAGCAGTTGCAAAATTTTTCTTTCTGATTACTCTCCCATGTTCAGAAAACTAGATCAAAACTGTAAGTTGAATGAATCAGCTTGTTTAAATGTTTCAGTATTTTAGTGTTGTTGAAGCTAAGGACTATAGAAGAAGATATCTCCATTCCATAATTTTGGTGTGCAGTACACCCTATCTTCAAATCATGAGTCAACTTTAGGTTTTAAGACTGTTTAAAGAGTTCAACAATCTAATGCACAATTAAAGTTTGTTCTACAATTTCCCAATTTTACACTGAAAAAAATATTTTGTAACAAGCCTGCCCTTCTGTCCTGAACATTAGTAAGCTGTTGTTCTAAGTTACTCAAAAATGCTTTAAAAATAGAATATCCTGGTTTGCCTGAAACTCAACATCTGTAGAGCACTTCTGTGTGTAAATCAAATCTCTCCTTCAAAATCTAACACTATATAAAATTAGATGGATGCATATATTTGTTAGAACAAAGCTTTTGTGTCAGATCTACTTGAACTGCGTTTATAAAACTAAAGAGTATTGACAGTATTTTCTGTTATTAACTTTAATGAAAGCAAATCAGTCTACTTGAAACAAATGCATGTGTGCCTGTTTTCGTAATTGAAAGAATTAAAGTCACATGAATAGAAAAATGCTCTTAAAAATACAAGCAAAGCCACTTTGTGCAGAATATGATTAGCTAATGAAGAAAAACAACAATGCACGCAAGACAATAATTTACACTTTCACTGAAACAGTCAGCATAATTCTTATATTTGGAGAGACAGTCAGCATAAGTTGTATATCTGCAAGACAGTCACTATACTAGACAGCCAGTGAGTGAGTGAGTATAGTGTTAAGTCAAAAACAATAAAGAAACAATTGAAATTAGACAAAAAACTCTGAACTGAGTAAAAAGTAACATTTTACATTAGGAAAATGGGTCTATTGTATTATCATAGTTGGAAATGCAGAAGCACAATATATTGAAACTAAGAATGATGTTTTGGCTATTTTGAATTATTTTGGGCTGTTTGAAAACAAAATATCATGGTAAATTGTTGTCTCAAGTTGTGCTGTGATACATTTACTATACTGTGCACATATAATTCTAAGATGAAGAGCAAGGCAAGATTTTAGATTTATGGAACAGCTAACTAGAACTGTTACGTAGTCTAAGCCTAAAATAGGTCAGCAGCTTGGTAACTGTTTATCAAGCAGGAAAAACAAAGAATCTCTATAAACTCACAAGACCTTCATAAATGGATTCCAAGGAAGCATTGTCCATTACAGGCAGTAGAAAAAGTAATTGCTGCTCTAACAGAAAATTAATTTTAGTGCCTAGAAGCTAACCTGGAACTTCAGCGAATCAAGCTAGACGGAATATACCTTTAACATAAGATTGGGCAAATACATAGTTTTCTGAAAGTCCCATTAAACAATTCATAAGGTCCAGAAGGCTTCCAAAAAGCACTAGCTGATTTGATTAAATGTTTAGAAACAGCAGTAAATATAACCAATGTCCTTTTGCAAATGGGTTTTACCAAACAGCAACATGAGATGAGGTTGATTAAGCTATAAGAAAGACTAAGGTTACAATGTCTGAAAGAACAAACTGATGCATCAGAGTGGTACGTGATCTTTAAAGTTTATGGATCATCTTTTACTGTTAATGGCCTATAACTAAATGCAGACAATATAATTCTACTGAAAATATGAAATTCTGACAGGCAGAACCTCTTAACCTTTAATGTGATTCTTGGAGATAACACATTGCCTAAGTTTTTACAACACTTAATAGATATAACCACACCACTAAGAAAGCTACGTGATTAAAATACAGAGAAACAAACCATGCATTTGGTCTATTAAATAGACTAGTAACTGACACAGTTATACTGCTTTGACACCTTTATTGAGTTATCAATTAAGACACAGACAAACATACATTTATATAAAATAAAACAGAGCATAATAACATGTTCCCAGTTACAAGCATTATACATAACCTGCATTTTTTTCATAACTACCAGCAGTCCAACATTACATAAATTACTCAATTACTGCCTTCCCTTAATCCTCCAAAACATTATTCTGTATGTGTTATTCCCACAATTTCCATTTTTTCCATGTAATTTGATCCTACTATTTTCTAAACATCCCACTTCCAGATCTTTTATCGGTGTTACAATATTCAACACTTCAAACGCGGTTGGTTTCGATTCTGATTTCCTTTTCCTATTAACTGCTTTTTGGCAGCTATTGAAATTAAATTTAACAAGGCCTAACTGTATAAAGGCAATTGAGACCTTGCATCCATCTACCTTCCATCCATTCACAACCTCCTTTTCCCATTTTTGCACATGAGGGCCAGGGTATCACTTGAACAGTGACAATCATCTTGATTCAAGGTTTACACTAGTGGGTGGCTAGCCCTGCCTTGAAAGTAATGCCACACCACACACTTGCTCACAGTCACACCTATGGCCAATTTAGAGTGTCTAATTTACCTGCTGCATGTCTTTGGAATGTGTTGGAGACCGCTGCACATGGAGGAGACTCACAAGGACATGAGGAGGACTTGCAGACTTCATACAGAAGGCACCACATCCAAAAAAGGTGACAATGCTATCCTCTGCACCACTGTACCATCCAATGCCACTGTGCCACCCAATTCATATCTTGTATCCCAACTCAAAAAAGTAATTTCCTTAGTTACACCTATTTGATCACCCAACATTTCTGACAGAGAACTCTGTGGAGAATTTTCAAGGTCTGCCTACTCATGATACTCTCAAAACATATGTTCCTAGTTACCTCTTTCTTTCACATCATACCTCCGACATTTGACATTTACCTAAGGAAAAATCATTTCAGTCTGCTTGGGGTATACAAATTCCTGGGCAAGCACTTCCAAGCAAAAATCCCAAATCTTCTTGACTTTGTGGCATATACGGGAGAAGTGCATATGTCCTCCTATTGTTTCCCTGGGAATAGCTTATCCAGTCTCTATTCTAATGTTTCTAACCTCCTCTGATTAGTTACCATAGATATTGTGCAATATTTTATATGCCCTACTAATTATCCCTTTTGAAACAGCAGCTTCTGTTCTAGATTCAACTAAAAGCTTTACTAGAGCAGCTCATTTACTTGGAATTCCCCTATCCCTTTCTCTTCTCCTATGCTCTGATATCAATCCCTGATAAGGAAGGCAGTCTCTTGGCTGCAGTCCAAATGTATTTTTTGCCTCTTTCCATTCTAATACCATTCCCTCTCTAGTCATTTGCTCCCAATACCTTAACTTTTTGTCAGTTTTCTACAATAAATTCTAGCCCTCTCTTGCTTATTCTCTGTACTTCTAATGGCAGTCATCCCTGTTGGCAAAATCTCCTTTCTCTATTCTTGAGTTGTTTTAGTTCTTAGAATATGTTCCACTAATTTATGACTATAATATTCTGTATGGCTGTTGTTATTCTCCTTCAGGATATGCATTCAAAATCCCACTCTCTCCTTATTTCTTGAAATTCCTCCTGCTTCATCATCATCATTTTTTTATTTATTTTATATTGTTGACCGGGTTTGCCCGACTGGGCTACAAATGCCCATTTTCAGCAGAGACCCGAGGAGAAAAGCTCCAACAGAAAATAGAAATTTTACATATTAAATACATATAGAAATACATTCATCAGTACCACACATTATTGCATTACAGTGTCATACATTAAACTGTGGCAAGTGAACTACATAGAAAAACATTCATCAGAGGGATACATTCATAATTACATATTATAAATATAATAGTGCAATAGTTACATAGCTGAAATATTTTACTAGTTATATTGTACAGTGATGTACCAAGAGGAGAAGATAAAGTAGTAAGTTTGTTTACTGAAGGGAAGGAAGAGAGAAGAGAAGTAGAAGGTTATAAGGGAGTGTTTATGGGGGATAATTACATTGGCAAGTCCATTTTTCATGAAGGTATTTTTTTGTAGCAGTTTTGAATTGATTAGGATGTTCAAGGGATCTTATATCTAGTGGTAGGCTATTCCAGGCCTTGGAAGGGTTAAAGCTATAGACTAGGTGACCCATTTTGGTCCTTGGTTTGTAGATTTTTAGTAGGCCTTGTTCAGAACTGCGGAGTAATCTAGTGGGTAGGTAATGAGAGATTAGAGATGAGACAGTTGGACAGAAAGAGAGTTTGTAGAGAATCATCATCATCATCCTTTTCCACATTGAATTATTACTTTCTGCTTGTGTTATGTATATGAGCCTTAACTGTGTAACTCTAAATACCCTTTCAAATCAGGCAATCATAAACCACCTTGTTTTGTTGGAAGGATCAACTTACCCCACTTGTCCCATGCCGTCCTCCCCTTCAGATAAATTCATTCAGCTTTGCATTAATTACTGTTCACAACTTCTCCTCTGGTTGATACAAATATACTTAACCTGCATATAAAACTAAAGGGACTAAAATATTTTCATTGCTTGTGTCTTGCTGTCCATATTCATAAAAAAGAGCTTCCAGTTTCTGAGCATTTGTATTATATTTTGTTTAGTCTCTTCCAAATATCCTTAGCTGCCATAAAAATCTGTTTTAATCTATACTCCTAAATACTTCATTTTATCATACCCCATAAATATAGTTATAGCTGAACCAATTCCTGTGTGGCTACATTGTTTAGGGCTATATAGTCTTATTTTCATTAATTTTATATCATGAAAAGACTTGAAACTATCTCAAAATGTTCCATGACAATGAAATGCCCTTTTCTGGTTTTATCAGGTGCAAAACAATATCATCTGTAAATAAAGCCAACTTTCATTGATCATCATGCCAATTATATTCTTGAATTTCTGAGTCCCACTTTCTCTTTGCCAGTGGCTCTAAATATAAAGCAAATAACATAGGGGAAAGAAGACCTTTCTTCCGGGTTCCTCTGATCAGGTATAACATGTCAAAGAGGGAGAAACCCTTCCACTTTACTTTTTGCCTGAAGTCTCTCATATATCCTTCTAATTAACATTATTATTGCATCAGGGGATGCAAGTGCATCCACTGACCTACTCATTAAATCTCATTGCACTTTATCAAATTCTTTCTTTGCATCAAGACCCACCATCAACAGCAGCATTTTCTTACATTATGCTTCCCTCTGGATCAGCATTTTTCAAATGATGTTGTCAAATGTTTGCCATCCTTCTGCAAAAGCCACATTGATCCATATCTATCAAATTTGACAAAGCATTACCATTCTTTTAGCTATTGTAGACAGACATACTTTATAATCATGGTTTACAGTTGGCATGTGCCTATATGAAGCTAGATTTGATGGATCTTTAGGTAGTATAGCCACCACAGCTTTCTTTCAGGATGTTGGTCCTTCCCCTCCTTTTAAAATATTGTTAAACAAAACCTCCAGGTCTTTATCACTCTCTCTTCCTTCCTAGCTTCCAGACTGTCAAAGGAATACCATCTATTCCTGGAGACTTTCCTGCAGATTGATTATACATCACAGTTTGTATCTCATCTCTTCCTGTCTTAACTGATAATTGTTGAGCCTTATCTTTCTCAAAACGTGACACACTTAAGTCTTCTTTAAATGTTTTCATTTGCGCTCTTTCTTGTTTTCCACATTATTTTGGTTAATGAAAATTTTCATAAAATGTTTAAACTATCTCTATCACTTCTAGAGGATCTCTAGTTATTTGCCTTGTTATAGGCTCCCTAAGTTTGGCAACAATCCTTTCTTCTTTCTGCTGCATAAGTCATTGTTCTAAAAGTTTTTGTGCTCTGGATTTATTGTCTAAAAATAGTTGCTTTACAACAATTTTTCTAAACGCATGCGTATTACCCAGATACTCTCTTATTGTATATTAGGGTCTATATTAGAACATTGAAGTCTTGAAACTTTGAATGTTCTAATATCGACCCCTATTCAGCGAACATTGAAAATAGCGAAGCTGCAGAACACTGAATTTTTTCCTAGAGAAAGAATTAGGTTGGCCGTTTCTGTCGATTTGCTATATTCAGCACTGTGGTGGAAAGTTACAGGTCGGATTCAGGTAAGTGTGTGATTGTGTGGATGTGAGGGTTAGGGCACGGGTTAGGTGAGTTAGGGTTAGGGCACGGGTCAGGTAAGTGTGCGATTGTGACGGAGGTTAGGTATAGGGCGGGGTAGCTGAGTTAGGGTTAGGGTGCAGGTGAGGTGAGTGTGTGATAGTGACGGACCTTAGGGTTAGGGTTTGGGTTAAAGTAAGTGGATAGATAGTGTATGTACAGTTTAGTGTAGGGTTAGATGTAGGATTTTAAGTGTATGTGTGTGGATTGCTGTTTTTTTGGTGTGCTTGTGTTGTGTGTATGTGTTTCGGGGAAAAATTTGCTGTTCTACATGTTCGATATTTTAAGTGTTCTCTGAATAGGGGTCGATATTAGAACATTCAAAGTTTTAAGACTTCGGTGTTCTAATATAGACCTGTATATTAGCACTCTGCAGTTGTGCCTCTTCTTCTTCTGTGAGATTCCTCATATTCTGCAATATTTTAACCTTTCTCAGCCCCTCTGTATAATTTCTATTACTCCTTAGCCATATCTCTTTTTCTTTTATTTCTTACCTATTTTTAAGCTCCACTTTCATTTTTATCCTACTCACTAGCTATTATTTCTGAAAAAAAAATCAGTCTTCCCTAATAATTCTTGAATTATTTCCACTAACTGATGGGGAAGCTCCAGTGTCTCATTTTTACTTCATTAGCCTGCATTTGTATATTTTTTGCTATTGGTATATGATTTGAAATAGTTATTGGATGTGTTCAAACCTTTAATTAAATGCACATGTTCCTGTGAAACAGAATTTCTGTCTAGTCTAGCCCAGTTGTTTTATTTATTTATTATTTATTTATTTATTTTACATTTGTTGACCTGGTTTGTCACTGAGCTGATAGCTCTTTTTCAGCGGAGGCCTAAGGAGAAAAGCTCCACAAATTACAATAAAAATTTATATGAAAATAATATATAAACAAATACATTTTCAAGTTGGAACAGTAAAAGCATAAAAATTATTTGCAGAGTTTAAGTCAACATTTAACTTAAGATACGTGCAGAAAAAGTATGCGAAGTTTGTAAGTACAGCCAAAGTAGTTACAGTTAGTGAAGATCATACAGGTAGTATAAGAGTAGAAATATTTTTAAGATTGAGTGACAGGTAATTACTAAGATAAAATGACTAAGAGAACTGACATGTAAAAGAAATAAAACCAATGAGGGCAGTTAGTAAGTTATGTAGGAAAGGAAGACAGTTTATGAAGGGTCAGTACAGTGGCATGACCAACAACTTTTTAGGTAGTCTTTGGTGGCTGATTTAAATTCTTTGAGTTGTTAAGTGATCTAATTTCTAGTGGGAGTTTGTTCCAATAAATGGTAGGGTAGTAGCTGCGGAGGTTTTGACCAATTTGGCTCTTGGGTTTATAGATTTGTAATAAGTCTTGGTCTGAGCTTTGGAGAGTCCTAGAAGGAGTGTAGAATGAGATTAGAGGAGACAAGTTGGGACAGAAAGATGGTTGATATAAGATAGAGTGGATAATATGAAGCTGAGAGAGGAGAAGCTGGTGTTCTAGCCAGTTTAAGTTATTTAAGGAAAGACAGTGATGAGATGTCTAGTTTGATTATGATCATATCTGTCTACTTTGTTATAGGCAGTTTCTAGCTTAGTTAGGAGAGATGTTTGGAGGTTGGTGAGAATCTGAGAGCTGTACAATAGACTTGGTAGGAGATAGGCATGAGAGAGGGAGACTTTAGCTTTGTTTGATAGAAACGTTTTATTTCTGTATAGAAGGCCAAGTTTTTGATGTGCTCTCTTCAAACAAATATTAACATACAAATCACATTTCAAATTTCAGTTGTTCATATATCATGACCCCTACAAGTTTTGTGTTGGGTTCAGCTATGATAGGTGTTTTATTTAGAGAATGGATAGCAAAAGTGGATTGAAAGGTGGTTTAGGTTTTTTGGGAAGAAAAAGTAAGAGCTTGTTTTTTTTTTTTTTTTTTATTCAGAATTACCTTGAGGAATAATATATACATTCTTTCCGAGGTCCTACTACTGATTTGATATCTCCCAATCAAAATATTTTAATAATTTTTTTTCTGGATTCTATCCTCTTTTGTTATATTTTTCTTCTAGGTCCCCCAGAAACATTCTCACTCTTGTAAGTCAAGTTCCAGTCCACACCTATAAATACTATTCCCTGCTAAAAGCCTGATTGTTTCTTGAAAACTGTTCTTAAGCTCCCTAATAGCAGTTTTATTTGGAATATAAATACACACCAGCATAATCCTCGTCCCTTACCAGTAGTCCCTGCTACCACAGATATTCCATTATTATCTTTTTTTGTTGTTGATTCTAGAATATTTGGGACAATTCTAGTAATTAGTATAAATTAGTATAATTACTCCCCACTTCCTTTGTCCCTGATATACTGTTAAATATCCATCTTTAAATCTTTTCTTTATTAAATTCACATGCTCACTTTTTTCCAAATGTGTCTTGAACACACAGGACTATGTACATCTTCAAATAATAAAGTTTAGCCATCCTGATAAGAACAATTGTCCCATATCAACAGCTGCACACACACATGCATTACCTAACACAAAATTAAGGTTATCCATGAAAAGGCTTATGTTACAGCCTGTACTCCTACTTACATGGATTGCTGCCCACTCTTGTCATATCTTTATGTGAAAAATAGCTTGTATGCTTTCATAAAACATTAACATTTTGCCTTAAGAAAAAGTGCACTGGCTATCTTTAAATAATAATCTTTAAATAATAATCTTTAAATAAAACAAAATTATACACATTTCTAGTAAATGCACTAACAGATTTAGGTACCATGAAAGCTACTATCTCTTATTCACTTCTGATAATTTCAAACTTTATTTTTGGCTCAGCTGCTTGCCTTTGAAACTTTTAATTTTATGATTCCTTCAGCAAACAATGCCTAGATCTCTCATGATGTATTGCCTGCACTTGTAGTCAGCTTATCCCCATGGAAACATAAGAAAAGAATGAAGGTAGTTTCAGACTTCTCAACTCACACTGAACATTTATTTGCTAAAAGAAAAGTTTTCATAACATTCACATTGTTCTCTTATTTTTAAAGCTCACACACTGACATAAAAACACACTTGTTATTAGACTAAGCCATGAGCCTTAACCCATACATTCACCTATGTAAAAGTAAGCGAAAACATTGCAACACTACATATGTTATATTCAGTGTACATTTATAGCCCAACCCCCACGCTAACCACCTAAGATTATAGCATATAAAGTTAAAGATGCTTTTCTTCAGCCTGTCTTCTGTTTTTACATTGTACTGCCTATATTTCTTAAAACTAAAAAAAAAACCTCTCATTTACTTCATTATCTTTATCACATATAACAATCATTGAAAATAACATGCCATTTACATCACGAAAAGTTTTTTACAAATATTGTTAAAAACAAAAATTGCTTTACTTAAATTTACTTTTGTCTTTTTTTTTTTCTTTTACTGTCCTTCCAAACATTAATGAAATTAAGTGGAGTATATTCCTTTCTGTCCCCCAAGAAGTTTAACAAAGCCTTATGCATATCCAGCCTTTTTTATTTCAACCTGATTTTTGCAGTTTTATCAGTTCATTTGAATAGCTATTTAAAGCTTCTTCATTTTTTCCCAGCCATTTATTTGAGTTGATATACTACTTAAATGTTTCATTTATTTTAATTATTATCTCCGACCACATTTAATTAATTTCCCTCTAAATTACTTGGAAGCCATCTCTTGGGTTTTTTGATGAACAGCTGCAGGATTCTTCACAGCCAGTGTTGTCTTCACTCTTTTAGTTGAATTTCTTTCAGGATCTCTTAAGTTTTCTCTTAGATGGCATCCAGACAGAATACTTACTAGCCAGTAACTGAATTTTAATAAAACTGCCAGAATAACTACCCCTTATCTGTCAGTTTCTTTGTACAAACTGGGATAGCTGAAGCTAAGTTGCTGATCAGTGGGCAGCCATCTTGGAAGTCCCCAGACCTGCTCTTTTTGATGCAGCATTAAACATGACTTTTCAAGTGAATGCAAGCCAGGCAAGAAGCAATGTTACTCAAATTAGGTAGAATGATTGCTCATGCATCAAGAGCTCTATCAGAGAGACAAGGTAGATATGCAAATGGAGGAAGGAAATGTCATAATTTTTTTATATCAGAAAGGATGTATATGGAGACAATACTAAAACGGAGACAGATAATAAGGCTTTACAAAGCAGTTTAAAAAAAAAAATCACTTTAAAGACCACTTGCAAGATTGCAAAAAATGTTACTAGCACTTCAAAAATACAATGTGGGATAATTGTATACATCAGGACGATTCAGTCACATTACTGACATGTTAAGTAGGACTTAGGGTGAAAGGACAGAAGATAGATAGATCTGTGGTTTAAGTAATGCCCAGGAAACTGAAAGAATTAAAAAAAACAGCTACCAGAAATGATCCAGACATGCAGATATTAAGTTGTAATGTTTGGGTTATCAGGCTGTATGAATCATTTAGATCTATTAATTCAGTCATGCTATACTTTCTGACATTAACTATTTACAATTGGTGAGATTGTCATAATTCCATCATACACAATTCATGAACCTCATATGCAAAGATTTAAGCGCAAAGAAGAAGCTAGAGATATATGTATTTGTGTTGGCAAGCATGACAGCTGAAATGGAGACTCTGTAAAGATGCAAATATGTTACCTGTGTACCACATATAAGCATAACTATATATATATATCTATATATATATATATATATATATATATATATATATATATATATATATATATAAATTCACTTCAGAAGACTGAAAGCCCAAAACCTCAAATTTCAAAAGACTGAGACCAAAATCTTGAAAGTTCAAAAGACTAAAAACTCAAAATACTAAATCTCAGAATATTGAATCTCAGAATACTAAAAACACACAGAATACCAACACTTACCATATTCCAGCTGAAGTAGATACAGAAACAAATACAAGACAAACCATATTACTTTTCTCCAAGTATAAGCAGGGTGACAAGCCCCCTGCCACCTCCCCCCCATGTGGGGAACGGTGCCCCCCCACACCCCTGCTAATTAAATATATCAACTCTGAGATCGCACTTCACTACAATAACAAGTTATGTTGTAGTATAGCAAGTTAGAAGGGAACATGACTAAGGTTACATCAGGCAGCCATGAAACATGTAATGGTATGTTTGCCATTTTGTTCTGTGAAGTGCAATCTCAGACTTGATATATTTAAGTAGCAGGGGGTGTGGGGAAGCAGGTGGGCTTGCCCCCCTGCTTATACTTGAAGAAGTGGTAAGCAGTCTAGCTTTTATTTCTTTCTGTATGTAGTTGTGCTAGGATATAGTAAGTGTTGGTATACTGTGTGTTTTCAGTATTCTGAGATTCAGTATTTTGAGTTTTCAGTCTTTTGAACTTTCAAGATTTTGGTCTTAGTCTTTTGAAGTTCAAGATTTTGAGCTTTCAGTCTTCTGAAGTGAATCCACACACACACACACACACACACACACACACACACACACACACACACACACACACATATATATATATATATATATATGTATCTATTTATATCTGTTTATCTATATATGCTTATGAATGTCTGTATATGTTTTTTTATGTATTTTAGATATCATACTTGTCTATGTTGACTAGTTTTTTCTGATACTGTTTTGTGAATCAGTTATGAATTTGCTCTAATTCTTTATCACTGCTGTTATATCAGTATCCCTCTTATTTTTTTGCTTCAGAAGTAACCATCATTTTTTGAAAAAGTTTGTTACCATTAATCTTCTAATAATTACACATGTACAATAATTAAGTTGACCCCAGACCCAGGTGATTAATACTGGCTGCACCAAACATTAATTGGAGAGATTTGGCAGATTATAAGATGGAGGGTACACAATGGGGAGGTGGTGGGGCTGAAAAAATAATGATGTGGCATTTTGAGCCACAGAAAGACTGATCTTGTTATTTGGTAATAATAAATGCAATTTGAAAAATGTGTGTTTTTCCTTATCATGAGCAGTAAATGTCTTTAATGCCATGATGGAGATACTTCACTTTATGTTTAGATCATGTTAGTTTAACAGTATATTCATTAAACACCTTGATGGAGAATCTTCTTCTTATGTGTAGATTTCATTAATATAATTATTGTCAGCTAAAAATGTGTTTGGCTGTGAACTGGTTTCTTACGGTGAATATAACTGTATGATCAGATTTAACAAGTGGTAGGTATGGAGCATAATGGTGCTGTATCAGGAAGAATAACATAAGCTAGATTTGTACCTCTAATTTACATTAAAGCAATTAATTCATCCTGAAAAGTACAGGCATCATTAGTTCTTATAGTATTACCTTTCTTTTAAACAATGTAACTTCTGAGAAAAAAAATAGGAATGAAAGAAAGAAAATCTCTTGAACAATGAAATAAATAAGCCAGTAAAGTATTCATCTTTCTTAACTTAGTTGTAAATTTAAATAAGTTTTCTCACTGAAATTCTACCTCTTTCCCTATAGTTTTTTACTGCAATTTCAGTTCTGCTATTCAACTTTTGAGCCTTTGAAATTATTCTGTTCATAACCTCTATTCCTTGTGAAGGCTATTTCATACCAAGATAAACTTTTTTAGTACCATATAAAATATTTTAATGTACCTAATATGACAATAATCTGTTCAGAAGACTTAACAAGAAAAGCTTTCATTTGAGTGGCTAGTATGGTGATTACATTTTCCTTAGGTTCTGGTATAAGTATTTTAGAGGCATTGAAAGACTGTTCATTGAGTAAAAACTGATTTAATTGTATTATACAACATGAGATAAGAAGGCATATAAACGGGAGCATTTTTGCCTTATGTATATAGGCTGTGGGAGTCAAACCATGCATTACTGGAAGTAGCTCAGTAACACCTCATAGTCAATCCTTAAACATGTATGATGGTTGGAATTGCAGACTGCTTAGGAGTGCTGCCTCATAATTTGTGATTCTGCAGTTTGGTTCGCAGCTGTGATACCTCCTTTGTGGAGTCTGCATGTCCTCCCTGCATTTGAGTTCGGATAGGTATGGTGCTAAAGTTTTTTTTCACATCCCATAAATATACATAGGTGAACTACTAGTCATCCCATAGATATATGTACTGTGTGAGAATAAGTGTGTCACATGTCCTGTGATGAACTGACTCGCATTCAGGATTAGATCCTCTGCCTGCACCAACTGAATGCCTGAAAAGGATCTGGCTCCCCAGAGCCCCCTACATGATTAAATGGTTAAATTAGAGAATGAATAAATAAAAGAATATACACATTTTGGTCAGTAAGTAAGCTTTGTTTATTCTTTTGAATAGTTTTATCCTACAGGGGTGTCATTTGAATTCATTTAGTCAGCTCTGTATTGCTATTGATCACTAATAACAAAACATTGAGTTTCCTAGCTGTTTTCCAGTCTTTAAATCATTTGTCCAGTCCATAATGCATTTGGTAAATACTAAATAGTGAATGCACTACAGTCTCACTCACAGTCTATAATATCAGAAAATACAAAGAAAGAAAACAATCATTCAGTTTAGCACCAGTGGTGCTGATTACCATGTTGAAATGAACTTTGCATCAGATTTTCAAAAATGTTAGCCATGGTATTTAAATATAACAAAACAACTGAACATTTCCTTTGTAGAATGACAGCATAATAATATTGCTAACGGTTATTCTATTGCCACTGTGTGACCATGTTTTACAAGACATACATTTTGCCTGTTCACTGAGTACAAAACCTACTTCATCTCTTTGCTTACACATAATAACAATAATTTAACACAATAAGGCTTTAAGTGTCTGACAAAAATGCAGTCCCACTTAAGAGTGCATTAATTGTAGCAGTGTGAAGCAAACAAGCCTCTAGTATTTTTGCATATTTTGTAAATAATTTGAGTATGAATCATAATGTACAGCAGATTTTTATCTTCTATTCAAAAAACACTAAGTATATTTTCTGTATAAAGGTACCAGCCAGACTTACTGATATTCCAGATTTATTCAATAGTTTCAATTTTATCTTCTAACTTGTTAATGCAGCCTGGATGCACAAATTTGCAATGCTTCCCCTAGATGACTGGGTGGATTTCTGAGAAAATAAAACAATTTGATACATCACCAGTAAAGTTTGTGACTGTCTTTCTGCCATTTGCATGAGTGCAGAACTTTAAAGTCTGTTATTAACCAGAAATGGAAAAATACAACCAGTCTAGCACTTTAACTACATAACTGTAAAATTTAACATCACCAGACAGACGTATGAAAACTAACTTCATTTGCTAAACACTTTCAGCACATGTAACACTGCTTGGCTGTTGCAGTTTGTTATCTCTCAAAGATTTGTATTCCTAATGTAGGGAGTATCACTATGCAAACAGCTAAAAACATGCCTCCTTCACCTAATGTACAATGGACCATATAATAAAATCTGTTAATATTTTTCACAAAAATAAAGTCACAAATTTATCCAGGATAGATTTTCCCCCAGATTTACTATTCCTCCATGCAGGACTAGCTTAGTCCTGCACAGAGGTGGCCATTTAGGAGCAGGATGGCAGTGCACCACCCATAATAATGAGGTGTGCTGCCTGAGCTCGTAGGCTTACATGGAGCATGTACGAGTGCAGGGGGCATGTCTGAGAGCAGAGCAATGAAGAACAGCGGAAAGGGGTATGAAATGAGCAAGACCATTCACAGGTGACCGCATATCCCCACCAACAGTACTCCTTGTGTACAACAGCAACAGTATACATAGATAAAATGAAGAAACCCTTATTTTTTTTTTTAATCCGATTAAAGCTAACTGTAGGTGCATGAGTTTGCCCATCGCTTAGCTATGGTTAATACAACTTAAATGGCTGAAGAGGATAACAAGGAAGATATATGCAAACAACGCAGCATAGCAATAGTGTAGTGGGCAGAGCAGTTGCCTTATGAGCAGGCATTCCCTGTTTGAGTCCCACTGCACCCCATTCCATTTTCCATGGCAAAGCATGTTATGAGTAATATTTATGTTGCATAACACACTAAATAACATATTTTCATGAACTGGAGTACTGCAGTAAATGCACATGTGAGGTGTCAGTGTCATAATGAATAAAGCACTAGTAAGCAGGTTTAAGCACAAATAAGCAGTAGTAAGCATATTTAAGCACTAGTTGGCAGGCTTAAGTCCATTTGCGTGGCAGTAAGCAATGCCTACCCTGGTTAAGCAATTCTTAAGCTAACTCTCTGTAAGCAGATGTAATGGCAGGTTAGCAGTGCTTACCATCATGCAAACCCGCTTACAACTGCTCAAAAGTGCCTTAATCATCTGCATGCAACAGCCCTTGTTCTGGCAATCAACAAAATAAACAACCATGCAGGTCTCAAACTCAGGACCCTACACACCATAATCACAGTAGTTAATAACCAAGCCATCATAGAAGTAGTGAAGAATGAGGTATCAGCAAACAAGTCCTCACCATAGTAAAACCAAAATGAACCTGTGACAGGAATCAGTATACAGTCATATGTTCCATAACCCACTAGATAACATAAATATGTGAACTGGAGTACAGCAGTAAGCCCAGAAGTGAGGTGTAATTGTAATAGAGTGTTGAAACTGGAACCTTAGTTTGAGAGACAGCCTTACAGAACTATCTGCAAATATATAGAGCTGAGTATATTTTTCTGTATTATTCTGTATTATAGAGCTAAATTGTTTGCTTAGATATCTGTTGTCTTACTGCTCTGCAAATATATAGAGAACAGTATATATTCTTTGGCTTTATAATTTGCACATTCCTCACATCTGTGTTGAAACTGTTCCCCCCCCTCCCAGTTCTTGGTTGTAGTTTAAATTTGGTGGCTTTTGCAGTGCCCGCCCCACTGTAGATTTGATCTAAGACACTCCCCCAGGCCCATCTCTTTACCGCATTCTACCTAATAAACCCTTTCTGCACTTGCTTTTAGTCCTTTTTAATTTAATTAAATTTTTTCAAATTGTGTGTGGACTAATATTGCTACATATTCAAGTGTGCCAGCTTGCACTGCGTGAGAATTGTATTTACTACTGCTTTTGCTACTTTTCTGAAAACAAAAAAAAAATGAATCTGCTTTTACTGTACTTGTGTTTCTTCCTACTTTATTTTGCTTTTGCATCATCTTAAAAGAACTCAATTGTATTTATTACTGCTTGGTGTAACTCATTCTAAGCCTTTTAGTTTAAACACTTGGGCTTCAGACCAGTTGTTTTACATTAAGAGGGTTTGTGGTCTGCACTGTAGTGGCAGAACAGGTAGCTTACATCCTTCTAAGTTGGGAACTGCTGATTGAGGGCTCAGTGTCTTTTATTCTAAAAGTGTATTAATTCTGGTTTAAGCACTTGGGCTTTCAGGCCAGTTATTTTACATTAATAGGGTTCATGGTCTGCACTCTTGTGGGAGGAGAGGCTGGACTCTGCCCTTCTGAGCTGGGAATTTCTGGTTAAAGGCTTATAGTGCATTAATATCTGAACTGCTTCTTACTGAAATTGGTACACCTTGTTTGCTATAGCATAGACTAGATCCAGGCCTGTTGAATCTAGCATTGTTTTTATAACTTGAGCAGTAATCCAGGCATTCTTTAAAGTATTCAATTGTATTTATTACTGCTTGGTAGTAACTTGATTAAAGTGTAGCTATCATTCTAAGTCTTTTGGATTAAGCACTTGGGCTTCAGACCAGTTGTTTTACATTAGGAAGGTTTGTGGCATGCACTGTAGTGGCAGGACAGGTAGCTTTCATCCTTCTAAGTTGGGAACTGCTGATTGTGAGCTCAGTGCCTGTTATTCTTAAAGTATATTAGTTCTGGTTTATGCACTTGGGCTTCAGGCCAGTTATCTTACATTAAGAAGGTTCGTGGTCTGCACTCTTGTGGGAGGAGAGGCTGGACTCTGCCCTTCTGAGCTGGGAATTTCTGGTTAAAGGTTTATAGTGCCTGCATATTTGAACTGTTTCTTACTGAAATTGGTACACCTTGTTTGTTATAGCATAGACTAGATCCAGGCCTGCTGAATTTAGCTTTGTTTGTATGCTTGTTGTTTGTTTGCTTGTTATTTCCCTGGAATGCTAATTCCACCTAAAACGCGGCTTCTCAGCGCTTCTGTGGATCCCTAGTGATATCTGCATTGCTTACTGTACTTATTTCCTTGTTTCACTTGAAAGAAAGTTACTGTTGTCATTTTTGCATTTAAGTTACCTGTAACACATTGCACTTAAGTTACCTGGCACTTGCTCACTAAAGCAATTATATAAGTCAGCACTAAAAATTAAAAGCACTACACCCTCACTCCCCATTGGCCCTTGTTTTCAATTATAAAGGAATTCCCAATATTATTCTAGCATGTCCAAAGGTCAGTTGTCAATCTCCTCTCCGGTCCAGCTGGTGAATCTGGGAATCTTGCGGCAATGTTACAACTGCCTCATGTACACAGACAACCCTCTCCTCCTCCCAACAAATTCCAACACATGTGAGAGATGCAACCATATAGCCAAACTGGAGGCTAAGCTCTCTCAACTCAGTACTGGCATAACCAGTCAGGAGGAGAAGGAAACCACACTCACTACAATTCCAGTCTCACATAGACCTACCATGACAGCAAACCAAACACATAATCACACAAAAACATACTTGGAGGCTCTAAATAAAGCAGCAGAGACCTCCAAAGCAGACATCCAAGCAACCGCTACCCCAAAACAAAACATGGGAGTGGGGATAGCAGTTAAACAAGGTTAAACTTGGTTAAACAAGGTTAAACTTTTTCTGGCTCCGCCAAGTCTGCTCTTCAATTTTTCCCTTAGAACTGTTCTACTTGCAATCTAAACAGCATATACTCTATCTGAAAAGCTCAGCACTTGCTCCTAAAGCATTTTTATACAGGTAAAGCACTCTTAAACAAAAGAAAGTACTTCATTCACCTAAATTCTGTTGAGTACACATCTCCCTATAGGTCCTTTCTGACTCAGTTACACAGCAATCATTTTCACTATTTCTAGCATGTCGAAGGGTCAGTTGCTGGCGTCCTCTCCTGTTCAGCTGGTGAATCTGGGAATCTTGAGGCAATGTTACAATTGCCTCATGTACACAGACAACCCTCTCCTCCTCCCAACAAATATAAATATATGCGAGAGATGCAACTATATAGCCAAACTGGAGGCTGAGCTCTCTCAATTCAGAACTGGCAAGACCAGTCAGGAGGAGAAGGTAACCACGCACACCACAAACCCAGTCTCACATAGAACTATCACAACAGCAAACCAAACACATAAACACACAAAACATACTGGAGGCGCTGATTAAAAATCTACCAAAACAACAGAGGACTCCAAAGCAGACACCCAAGCAACCACCACCTCAAGACATAGCACATGCAACACATAGTTCACAAAGTCAGTGTGCTAAACAGTCACAGCCCTTAAGGCCAAACAACATGCCAGACACACTTGTAATAGGTGACTCCATAGTCAGACACACTGGCATCCCGCTCACCAGACTGAACAAGGAAAAGGTCACAGTAAGCTGCCTGTCGGGAGCTAGAATCCGCCACATAACACAAGCACTCAGGTCACTCCACAGCAAGTACAAATATGACTCAGTCATTGTACATGCCGGTGTGAACGACCTGAGACGTACCTCCCTGGACTACATGAAAAGAGACATAGAGGAGCTCTCTGATTATGTAGCCCAGGTCGGTATGACCCTGACCCTGAGCAGCATCTTACCCTCACCAAGAATGATGCCACAATACAAAGACAAAATGATCAGTTTTAACAATTGGCTTAATTACTGGTGTCATTCTAAGGGGATCCAATGTCTGTTTACTTGGGATGACATGCTTGACAAGCCACGCTGCTTCGCAAGGGATGGCTTGCACCTGTCACCCCTGGGCTTCCGGATATTGGCCAAGGCTCTTGCCACCCCCATAGTGCCTTTTTAAGGCAAGGCTCAAATGACAAACCTACCTCCCTAGAAAACACAAGTGGAAAAAAACTAAGGGTAATGCTGCTCAATGCCAGAAGTCTAAACCTCAAGATGCATGCCCTCGAAGCCCTCCTCAGTATGGAGAGCATCGATGTCTGTGCAGTGACTGAAACCTGGTTCAAGGCTCCTGAGAGCACCCCAGCACTATCAGGTTTTACCTCATATCATCCTTTCCGGCCCCAAAACTTGGACCGAACCACAAAAGGAGGGGGAGTATCCATTTTCATCAAAGATACCCACACCTCCAGGTTAGTGGCAATGCACGAAGCATCAGAGACTATCCAGGTGCAACTAACCATAGGCAAAACTGCCTTACAGTTTGTAGCATGCTACAGACCACCCTCTCAAACTCAGGAACCCCACACAGCCTTCCTGAAGACACTGGAGAGTATGAATGTCTCTCCAAATACCATCATTTTGGGAGACTTCAACTACCCAAACATAGACTGGGAACATTACTCAAGCCCCAACACCCTAGCCCAAAGGTTCCTAGAATTCATAAACTCAAATGCAATGGAACAACTAGTCACCATTCCCACAAGAGGAGACAATATACTAGACCTGATCATCACAAACATGGGGACAAAATGCTCCACACCGGAAGTATATCCCTCTTTGGTAAGATCAGACCATAAATTAATCTCACTGGAAATCCACATCCCGCCCCCAACCCCTGCACAAAAGACCACAGTGAAGAACTTCTCAAAAGCAAACTTCACACTTCTTAAGACTGAAGTGGTATCCTTCAAGGCCCCTGGGCCAGTGGAAACCACAACCCACACTGCTGAATCCTTTGCAAATGCCTTCTATGGGCACCTTCAAGAATGCATGGATCATGCAATCCCAAATAAAACCAAGACCCATTCCCCCAAAGGCAGGCGCCTGGTCTGGTGGACCCCAGCCATAAACAAACTTTACAACAGGAGGAGGAAGCTACTACATGACAGAGCAAAATCCCTAAAAGGGAAGGCGTCTCTGATCAGTACTAGCAAAAACTACGATCACTCATAAAATCATCCAAGGCCAACTTTGAGAGAAAAATCGCAAAAGACACAAAAGACAATCACAAGGCCTTCTTTAGCTATGTTAGAAACCTGGGTGGAAACTCCCAGATATGCTCAGAGTTAGTCCAAAATGACACAAAATACACTGAACCCACTGACATTGCCAACATTCTGGCAGACAGGTTCAGTGCAAATTTCTCCTCCCCCTCCCCCCCAAAAGGAGAAATAACTATCCCAGCAGAGTGTAGCCTCCCTAATATCTCAGATACCCAGGTGAGAGCTGCCCTCTCTAAAGCTAAAAACACAGCATCAATGGGACCGGATGGTGTCCCGGGCTGTGTGCTACATGAACTCCACGAGGAACTAAACCCACACATAAGGCTGCTGTTTAATCTTAGCCTTACTACAGGATACGTACCCAAAGAGTGGCGTACGGCAACAGTGGTCCCACTTCACAAAGGCGGTGCTTCTACAGACGCTGGAAATTACCGCCCCATAAGCTTGACGAGCCTGGTCTGCAAAGCTATGGAGAGGATCATTATGGAACTCATAAACAAAGACATTGGGGACCTACAGACATTGGACCCTACCCAGTTTGGCTTTGTCAAGAGCAGATCCTGCCTTTTGAACTTGGTCGACTTTTTTGAAACAGTCACTAAGGCCATTGATGAGGGTAAGGCAGTTCGCACAGCCTACCTTGACCTTGCAAAAGCCTTTGACACAATACCCCACTCGGGCATCATAGACAAACTCACCAGCTTAAATGTAAACCCATATGTCACAAGATGGGTTGCAAACTGGCTCAAGGACAGAACCCACAGGGTCAGAGTTGCTGGAGCTATGTCAGACTCTAAGCCAGTCACAAGCGGTGTCCCACAGGGCTCAGTCCTGGGACCCCTCTTGTTCGGCATTTATTTTTCCGAGGTACAGGCAAACATAGGAGGATTGTGGCTGACAAAGTTCGCAGATGACTGCAAACTGGGCGCCATAATTGATACTCCAGCGGACACAAACATCCTTCAGAGAGGCCTCATAGAAACAGATAATTGGTGCCAGAGCCATGGCCTTAAGCTGAACGCCAAAAAATGTATAGTCATACCCTTTGGGAAAAACAAGGTACCGACAAATTACCACATAGGCGGTAATCCATTAAGTATGGAAGAGGTAATCAGGGACCTAGGGACCCAGGTTGACAGTAACCTTTCATTTGACACTCACATTGCCAAAGTGGTTAGGAAGACCTTCTATATTGCCCACCTTATCATGAAGGGTTTCACATCTAGATCAAGAGAGGTCATTGTGCCCTGTACTCTTCTCTTATCAGGCCAATGATTGAGTACAATGCCCCATTTGGGATGTATCTCACCCGACACCTGCAGCAGTTGGAAAGACCCCAAAAGTTCCTCACCAAGAGGATAAAGGGTCTTAAACATATGTCATATGCTGCCCGACTGAAAAAACTCCAGCTCTATTCAGTCGCATACCGCCTACTCAGAGGTGATCTGTGTCTGACGTACAAGGCCATGTCCAATCCTGAATTAATGGACATGCTCCACCTCAGAAAATCCAAATCCATCAGAGCCATGAGAACAAGTGACTTAAACCTCAACACAGAAATAAATAGGACATGCTGGAGGGACAGATTCATAACCCAGAGGCTCCCTACACTCTGCAACAGAATCCCAGTCCATGTTAGGCAGAGCCCCTCACTGACTCTATTCAAGAGAAATCTCGACGAGTGGATGGGAGATCGTAGGTTTACCCCGGGGGTCATCTCTGTGTCACTACTAGACAGAGGCATGGTAAACTAAACCCTAAAAGGGCGTAGTATTCTCATCCTAAGGGGTGGTGTAAGCCACATACACTCTGGCTAGGCTTATAAATGCCTTAGGGCAGATAGCCTAGTACGAACCTATGAACCTATGAACCTATGAACATATCTCACAAAGCCAGTGTGCCAAACAGTCACAGCCCTTAAGGCTAAACAACACACCTGATACACTTGTAATAGGTGACTCTATCGTCAGGCACACTGACGTCCCGCTCACCAGGCTGAACAAGGAGAAGGTCATGGTGAGCAGCCTGTCGGGCGCTAGGATCCGCCACATAACACAAGCACTCAGGTCACTCCAAGGAAAGTACAAATATGACTCAGTCATTGTCCATGCTGGTGTGAATGACCTGAGACGTTCCTCCCTGCACTACATGAAAAGAGACATAAAGGAGCTCTCTGAGCATGTAGCCCAGGCCGGTATGACCCTGACCTTGAGTAGCATCTTACCCTCACCAAGAATGATGCCACAATATGAAGACAAGATGATCAATTTCAACAATTGGCTTAAGTACTGGTGTCATTCAAAGGGGATCCAAAGCCTGTCAGCCTGGGATGATATGCTCGACAAGCCACGATGCTTCGCTAGGGACGGCTTGCACCTGTCACCCATGGGCTTTCGGATATTGGCAAAGGCTCTTGCTACCCCCATAGTGCCTTTTTTAGGCAAGGCTCAAAAGACAAACCCACCTCCATAGGTATCACAAGGGATAAGAAACTAAGAGTAATGCTACTCAATGCCAGAAGTCTAAACCTCAAGATGCACACACTCGAAACTCTCCTTAGCATGGAGAACATCGATATCTGTGCAGTAACAGAAACCTGGTTCAGGGGTCCCGAGAGCACCCCAGCACTACCAGGTTATACCTCATACCATGCTTTCCGACCTCAAAACTTGGACTGAACCACAAAAGAAGGGGGAGTATCGATATTCATCAAAGAAACCCACACCTCCAGGTTGCTGGCAAAGCACGAAGCATCAGAGACTATCCATGTGCAACTAACAGTGGGTAAAACTGCCTTCCAGTTTATAGCCTGCTACAGACCACCCTCCCAAACCCAGGAACCCCACTCGGCCTTCCTGAGAACACTGGAAAATATGAAGGTCTCTCCAAACACCATTATATTGGGCGACTTCAACTACCCAAACATAGACTGGGAGCATTACTCTAGCTCCAACACCCTAGCCCAAAGGTTCCTAGAATTCATACACTCAAATGCTATGGAACAACTTGTTACCACTCCCACAAGAGGGGAAAACATACTGGACCTGATCATCACCAACATGGGGACTCTATGCTCCAGACCAGAAGTGTATCCCTCACTGGTAAGATCAGACCATAAACTGATCTCACTGGATATTCACATCCCGACCCCACCCCCTGCCCAGAAAACCACAGTGAAAACTTCTCTAAAGCAAATTTCACACTCCTCAAAACTGAGGTGGAATCCTTCAAAGCCCCCGGGCCTGTGGAAAATATGGCCCAGACCGCAGGATCCTTTATAAATGCATTCTTTGAACACCTTCAGGAATGCATGGATCAGGCAATCCCAAATAAAACCAAGACCCAATCCTCCAAAGGCAGACGTCCTGTCTGGTGGACCCCAGCCATAAACAAACTATACAATAGAAGGAGGAAGCTACTACATGATAGAGCAAAATCCCAAAAAGGGAAGGCATCTCTGATCAGTATTAGCAAAAAACTAAGGGCACTCATAAAATCGTCTAAGGCCAGCTTCGAGAGAAAAATTGCACAGGACACTAAGGATAATCACAAGGCTTTCTTTAGTTATGTTAGGAACCTGGGTGGGAATTCCCAGATATACTCAGAATTAGTCCAAAATGACAAAAAATACACCGAACCCACAAACATTGCCAACATCCTAGCTGACAGGTTCAGCGCAAACTTCTCCCCACCATCCCCACCAAAAGGGCAAATATCTATCCCAGCAGAGTGCTGCCCCCCTGACATCTCAGATGCTCAGGTAAGAGCCGCCCTCTCCAAAGCAAAATACACAGCATCAATGGGACCAGACGGTGTCCCGGGCTGCGTCCTACATGAACTCCAAGAAGAGCTAAACCCAAACATAAAACTACTGTTCAATCTCAGCCTTACTACACGATATGTACCCAAAGAGTGGCGTACAGCAACAGTGGTCCCTCTCCACAAAGGTGGTGCCTCAACGGACCCTGGAAACTATCGCCCCATAAGCCTGACTAGCTTGGTCTGCAAAGCTATGGAAAGGATCATCATGGACCTCATAAATAAAGATATTGGGGACCTACAGACACTGGATCCTACCCAGTTCGGCTTTGTTAAGGGCAGATCCTGCCTCTTAAACCTGGTCGACTTCTTTGAAACAGTCACCAAGGCCATTGACGAAGGGAAGGTGGTCCACACAGCCTACCTGGACCTCGCAAAAGCCTTCGATACAATACCCCACTCGGGCATTATAGATAAGCTCACCAGCTTAAATATAAACCCCTATGTCACTAGATGGGTTGCAAACTGGCTCAAGGACAGAACCCACATGGTTAGAATTGCTGGAGCCATGTCAGACTCCAAACCAGTTACAAGTGGCGTCCCACAAGGCTCAGTCCTGGGACCTCTCTTGTTCGGTATATATTTCTCGGAGGTACAGGCCAACACAGAAGGACTGTGGCTGACCAAGTTCGCAGATGACTGCAAACTGGGCACCATAATCGACTCTCCAGCCGACACAAGCATCCTCCAAAAGGGCCTCATAGAAACAGACAACTGATACCAGAGCCATGGCCTCAAGCTAAACACCAAAAAGTGCATAGTCATCCCCTTTGGCAAAAACAAAGTGCCCACAAATTACCACATAGGTGGTAATCCATTAAGTACAGAAGAAGTAATTAGGGACCTGGGGACCCAAGTTGATAGCAATCTCTCATTTGACAACTACGTGGCCAAAGTGGTTAGAAAAACATTTTATATAGCCCACCTAATCATGAAGGGATTCACATCTAGATTAGGGGAGGTCATCGTGCCTCTTTACTCATCCCTCATCAGGCCCATAATCGAGTACAATGCCCCTTTTGGGATGTACCTTATCAAACACCTGCAGCACCTGGAAAGACCCCAAAAGTACCTCACCAAGAGGATCAAAGGGCTCAAACAGATGCCATATGCTGCCTGGTTAAAGAAACTCCAGCTCTACTCAGTGGCATACCACCTGCTCAGAGGCGACCTGTGCCTGACGTATAAAGCCATGTCCAACCCGGAATTAAGGGACATGCTGCACCTCAAAAAATCCAAATCCCATCAAGCTACATGCTCAAGAGACTTGAACCTCAGCACTGAAATAAATAGGACATGCTGGAGGGACAGATTCATAACCCAGAGGCTCCCTTCACTCTGGAATAAAATTCCAGTCCAGGTTAGGCAGAATCTGTCATTGACTCTCTTCAAGAGGAATCTTGATGAGTGGATGGGAGATCATAGGTTTACCCCAGGTGTCACTTTTGTGTCACTGTTAGACAGAGGCACAGTATACTAACCTCGAAAAAGGGCATAGCAAAATTAATTTAAAATGGGTGGCGAAAGCCAAACATACTCTGGCTAGGCTTAAAAATGCCCTAGGGCAGATAGCCTAGTATGAACCTATGAACCTATGAAGTCCCTAATAAGACACAAGGACTCCATAGAGTGTATGTACACATTAATCATGGATACCAGGCAGATATATAACATGTAATGAATAAGAAATCAATGCCAAAAAGAAAAAAATAATACAACCTCTAATGTAAGCAACGCTAAGCATTGCACAGGCAAGCTTAGGAGGTTAAGCAATGTGTAGGCCAGCTAATTCAATGTGCCCAGTGTTATACCCCTTTAAACAATGCCAACCTTCGTTAAGCAGGTTTGCCCATATACTAGCCTTTTCAAAACTGGCCAGTCATGGAAAAGTGTGGGAAATTGGCCTTACTTAATCCCAAGAGGCAGGAACACATCTCATAAATAGTTGTAGCTTCCCCTTGCAGGTACTATGGCAGTAAGGGAAGAAGGTGTGTGCTTCAGGGTGCAGCGCTGGTGCATCCAGGAGTCCAAGGTCATGGCAGGACTCCTAGTTAAAGACTATGCTCAGAGACTGCTGCAGGGCCAGTACCAGGGCTCCCAATATAAGGCAGAGGCCTGGGATCATCTCGTCCATGACCTCACCAGTACCACTGGCATACCCCGAACTGGTGAGCAGGTCAGACATGACTATTCCGACCTGAAGTGGCATAAGGGGGACCTCTTGGAGGAGTGGCTCCAGGAGGCTAGAGCAGCAGGGGATGATTCAGTTGTGTGTAAGTATCACCCCAGTATGTGTGTAATAATTAACAGCTCAGGTATATCATGGATAGGTATGGCTAAATATTCCTCTTATGTCCCCCACAGCTGCAGTGGAGTGGGCCCCGAACCAGGAGGCCCACATCAGTTGCCTGCCAAGGTTGCGGCATGAGGCAGGTCAGTAATACTCATGCATTTACTGTCATAGAAAATAAAAATAAAATTAGTAATAAATTAATTGCTTGTATAAAAGTTGTATTGTTCAAGGCAAGTACTGCATACACTAGAGAATATGGCAGGAAGAGTCTCATATTGTTTGTAAGTCAATATAAGTGCAATAGCCTGGAAAAACAGGTCTAATTGCTGGACTGCATGTGTATATCCTGCTGTCATATGGTAATGTAGATATGCAATCATGTAATAGTATTGTAGTATTAAGCACTGTTACCCACACTGTGCACCATAAATTGAATGTGTAGGAATGCCTGTATATGACACAGGTGTAATCCCCAGAGGCCATTTAGTACTACTGAGAGACACATAGACAGTAAACAGGGAAAATGCAGACAACAAAAACTGAATAGCATATCCAACTGAGATGTGAACTGTTGTTTTATTGGGACACATAGCCATGGTTCGAATCCTGCCAGTGGTAGTACTCTGCATACAGAATCATACACCACAACTGTACAGATATGTCCAGAATGTCTAGTAAAGTGGCCCATACCTGTTGCCTATCAACCTGTCCCCCTGGGAAATTAGTGGGATGATCCAAGACGTATAGGCAGTAAACAGGAAATACAACTGATTGACACACAGCTATGAGAACAAAGCTGGCACACCAGCAACTCCCCAATACCTTATGTGACTAAGAAGCCACGTATGTCCCATTTACAGCCCAACTTGTCAAGCTGTGATCAGAGTATGTACAGTAACAGAGTGAGATGTATGTGCATAATAGTAATGTGGAATCTGGTACTGTGTGTGGGAACATTCAGGTAGTGCTAATAAACATTCCTCCCACAGGTCTGTCAAATACCAACACTGTGCCCAGAAATACAAGATTGATATGCAGTTGCTCTGAATAATGAGGTATTACACATCACTGTCAGCCACACTGTCCAACAACATATGACTGTCTAGGAAATCTGTATATGAGTGTTGTAATACAAGTTCAGAACGCAAAAACAAAGGGGATTAATAAGACAGAAATCAGATAGGAGATATACAGCAATATGTATATAGCAGACAGAACTGTGATGGACAGTGTTTAAGTTGTAGCAGACACAGCCATGGTCTGAATCCTGGGAGTGGAAATAGGCTGCATAAAGATTCATACCCCACACTATACAGATGAGGCCAGAATGTCCAGCATATGTGCCCATATCTGCTGCCTGTCCCCCTGGTAATTCTGTGGGATGATCCCAGATGTTTAGCCAGCAAACAGGGAATACAAGTGATTGTCAAACATCATGAGAACACACCTGTCACTGTAGCAACCCCTGAAACTGTTAGGAGAGTAATATTTCAAGTATGTCCTATCTACACTCCCATGTTGTCAAGCTGTGACCAGAGTGTGTACAGTAACAGAGTAAGATGTATGTGCATAATACTAATGTGTAATCTGGAACTTTGTGTGGCAACATTCAGGTAGTGCTAACAAACATTGCTCTCACAAGCACGTTGGATACGAACACTGTGCTGAGAAATAAAGACCATTATAACCTGTACTGGTACTGTTCATTCTGGTATTGTAGGGAATTGTGCGTGTTGCAGTTTCTCTAAATAATAAAGTATCACTGATCACTGTCACCCACACTGTGCTACAGAATATAACTGTGTAGGAAAGCATGTATATGTGTGTCGGGTCACTAAAGGTGGAAGAAGGCAATATTCTAGATATGTCTCGGCACACCAGCATGTGGTCAACACATGGCCAGAGTCTGTGCAGAAAGAGTTGGATAGCTATGTGCAAAACAACAACCTGGAATCTGGGAGTATGTGTACAGTTAGTTAATGTTAACAAACATTCCCTCCACAGGTATACCAGGTAAGAGGTGTATAGTGCAGGTAAAACCGGTTCATGTGTAATGATGACGACAGCCATATCACTGTCCAAACTAAAGCTAAAGGCTAATGTAGTAAGACTTGTAAGGTAAAGATAACAGCACTGACTAGGAAAGTAATGTGGACTAGAGAAATATACTAGTTGTTAATTGACATCTTTATCTCCCCCCCACCATATCTCCAACAATAATCAACATACCCACCCCGACCGGTATTAATGACACCTATGTTCTGATAATGTCCACTTGTTTGATAAATATTTTTATGGTTCCCATGCATGTGCTATGTTGAATTATTCCAACATTGGTGGCATGGTGCCATCAATGTACCTTCATGCTGTTCTTATTACCACTGTGGTCTTATATATGCATGTGTTCTGTTGGCTATGCAACTGTTTCATATCTGATGTCTGGGTTAATGGGAATATCTATGTATGCTGTTATACCTAACCCTGGAATGTGTTGACTATTACTAACCCACAAATGATGATGAAATCTAAACACTATAGTACGCTTGGGAAGGCTGGTCCCAGCATACCTACCTGTCCCACCTCAGCTGGCCATGGCACCGGGCACCAGCATGTCTGGGGCCCAACCCAGGACCTCCCTGTCTGTTGGTCCTGCACCACCTTTGGGTGGAGCTGCCTCAGGGGATGGGGGTCACTGTCCCGGTAGTGGGCGTGGACAGGCACATGTCACCCGTCGTTAGGGTTGTGGTGCATACAGAGATCAACCAGCAGTTTGGTGTTCTTCTACATCAGCTAGAGGGCCATGTGTCACAATTAGAGGGTCAGCCTGGCTCTGTGACTCAGCCCCCAGCACAGCCACCTTCGGGGCTGTGAAGGTGCAGTGGTGACTGCCATTGGGTGGGGACCTCAGTCCCACTGTAACCACTAACAGGCTTGTGGGCTTCCAATATCCCAACACCCCTCCCCATTAAGGTGTGTATCCCCACATGTGTCATATACCACCCCTGTATGCATCTTGTTTGTCTTGTCTGTTAACCTACCCAGTCTACCTCCCCAAATATACCTACAACCCCTCCCCAACATACCACTCTCACCTGAAAAAAAAAGGGCAATCTGTTCCCACAAAAAAAATCTCGCCCCATACATAGCTGTCCATTTTGCACACATGTCCACTGGACACATGTAATCCAGTTTAATTGGCATCACAACTTATTATTGTTGTCCTCAACCCTCTCCCAGGGGTTTGAGTGTCCAAATCTACCTCCAAATTCAGTGTATATGCACAGATGTTGCTGTAGAAGAAATGGACAACTATGGGCCTTCCTTACACCCTTCCTGCACATCCCTGGCTATTTTCCCTACTGTCTTTCCCTCTTTGTGCCCATTTTTTCACCACTTTCCTATCAACCCCTTTTTCTTTTCTTTTAAAGACATTAGCGTGAGGGTAAGCAGGAGTAAGCACTTTTAAGCAGCAGTAAGCGGGTTTAAGCCTGTTTGCGCAGGGGTAAGCAATGCCTACAAAGGTTAAGCAATTCAGAAGCAAACAGAGTATAAGAAACTGTAACAGGAAGTTAGCAGTGCTTACCTCCAAGCAAGCCCTCGCAAACCTGCTTACAACTGCTTTAAAGTGCCTTAATCACTCTGTATCCAATGGCCCCATGTTCTGCCCAGCAACAAAATAAACATCCTCTGCAAGGATCGGACCCAAGACCCTGCATGCTATAGACAAAGTGATTTACCTCTAAGCCATGCAGGATATACATAACTCTGATGATTTCAAAAACATATCATCCAGCCCAGTCATGCAACAGTACAGAGAATGTATTCCAACATTGAGATGTATGTGTGTGTGTAAATATATTAATATCTAAACAGATACAACATATCTATATATGTATATGTTTGTGTGTGTGTGTGTGTGTGTGTGTGTGTGTGTGTGTGTGTGTGTGTGTATATATATATATATATATATATATATATATATATATATATATAAATATAAATATATACATATATATATAAATATATATGAACATATATACATGCAAATGCCTACATCGACACATATATATGTCTACACCTATATGTCTACATATACAAAGCAAGTTACATATATTTAAGCAGATATATATCTAGGTAGGTGTATATGGACATAGTTATATATATATATGTAAGCAGATATATATATCTATATAGGTATATATGGCCATACATCTGTAGATAACAATGGTAGATTAAATAATACATATATGTCCACATGCACCATTACAATATGCATCTTGTACGAATAGGTATACCCCCCCACAGCCAAACACTTCCACCCTGCAATACACTACCAAGTGTTGCAGATCCCATAACCAGGACCTGAAACGACATGGGCACAAGATGTTAACAGTACTACATCCCACCTCATCAGGCTGGTATTGGTAACATATCATGCAGTACAGTCTGGCTCCCATAGGAAATGTAAAATGTGGAAGCTATCAACATCCCCAGGATGCATATACACAGACACATATATGCAGATACATATATATATATATATATATATATATATATATATATATATATATATATATATATATATATATATATATATATATATATATATATATATATATATATCTACATGTGACTACACATACACATGCAGAGATATGTGCAGTAGGATACATAAGTAGATAGTGCATACAATATGGAACAGCCACTATGCCTACAGTTAACACCTTAACAACTGGACACTGTATGGGCCACCCATACAAATGACAATCATTGCCTGCAACATATACCTACTGAGAGATCATAGGAAAAAACACCACACACAGGTTTGCAGAAATTGAAAACCTTTATTTGTGTGATATTACAGTTTTATATGCCATGTCATATAGCTGTTCAGACACTGACCTCCATATAAACAGAGTAATGCAACTGTGAAACAGTTATACTAATACAGTAGTCTGAAAAGGTTCACAACTGTTGCTGCCCAAGCCAAGCCCTTCAAATTGGACAATAGTAAAGACAGTCTGGGCCACAGGATACCAAACAATTAACAGTAAGTAATGCAGGTGTATAGCTCAGCAGGCTCTATCTACACTCTGTACAAATCACTAGATGGTAAAGACTTCAGTTGACCAAATGGGATGTAACTGTTACATAACAAGGCATAACTGACACCATCACAAGCACACTGACAAACAGAACAGTCTGTATGGCAGGAGGCAGTAGGCCTGCATTAACCCAATTTATGAAAGTAATGTAAATATACATGAATTGTTTGGTACTGTACATTGAGATACCTTAAGGCAGCTCACCCCTGATACCCCCACATTTTGTAACAGCCTAGTTTATTTTTGGTGCATCCCCCCTAGACTCAATAATACCGGCCATATACCATTGTTACATACATTGGCCTCTCGAGTGCATAAGGGCACATATGTATTGTGTAGGTGAAGCCCACACATGTATGGCCCCTGCCCCATCATATGTGTGTGGGATACAACAACAGTGGACTGATGGCAGCAATGGCAGCATGATATACTCAAAGCCCACTACAGTATAACCCCTGACAGCATGTCATATGTGCAAAGCTTGGTATGTAGGTGGAGCCACCCCACCCCTGCATACAGTTTCAGTGCCTATATGCACCCCATCACCAGTGGCCATAGAGGAGGGACAGCTGGCATTCAGGGCAGTGCACAGAAAAGTGTGGTAACCATGCCTACTGTATCTGGTTGCAGCAGGCATAGCCAGATATCCGGCAGGCCACCACATAGGCAAATGTCCCAGGGTGCTCGTGGTAGGGCCACTGGGCATCATGCCCCTGGCATAGGTGACATAACTGGTACCAGCTGAAGCATGTTTCAGGCTGTCATGCAGGCACAGGCACATATAGAACGTTACCACAGACAAGGCCTGAGGCTGCAGAGGGCTGCTCTCACATCTTCAAATGACATCGCCCATGAACTGGCTGGTGCCATCTGTGGATTATCTGAGTTCATGGATAGATGGTCTGGTGAGATGATGGCCCTCATTGGCTGTGGTCTGTCCATGCTTGAACGTGTGGTGGGAGTGTGGCGACAGTCGAGTGGACGTAGGCCGGCAACGACAAATGCTGGTAGTCGACATGGATGTACCAGGACACCAAGGGGCTCCCATAGTGGCAGTAGCAGCCCCAGCGGTATGGGGGAGTGCTGTCCACACCACACCACAGCAGGCCATGTACACATGGTACTGGCCAGTTCCAGGAGGGACCTGGTATCAGTGGACAAATGCCATCAGCAGGTGAGAGTAGCACATCGAGGCATGTACCTGGATATGCCCACAGAACCCCTGGCAGGCACAGTCCACATGTCCGTGGCCGGAGGCAGTGAACTGCACACCCTGCCAGGTATGGTCTGCAGCTGTCCATAAGCACCTATGTAGGGTAGCCACATGGCAGAACTGTGTACATGTATACCCACACACTATGCAAACACACCTAGGGCAACCCCATACCTACACACACCACATCACCTTGCCCAGCTCCCCACAGTACACCCCTCATCCACACACATGGTGTCAAATGTATGGCCCACCCTCGGCCTCTGGGAAACCAACACCACACCCTGTGCATATAATGATACCTGTGCCCCATCCCTGTCATCCATACCATCAATGCAGGGACAGGCTGATATGGTTCTGATGTAACATGTTGTGGGGAGTAGAGTGTGAGGCATATTTGGTAGGTAGTGTAGCCATCCAGCAATGATGCATTATAGCTGTTAGTAACACTGGTTGATTGCATTCCCTATAATGTTATCCATTTGTGTTGTAGGTGTACATGTGTCAGCACGAAGATGGTCTTCAGTCATATTCCACAATGAGGTATGTCACAGTGCTGACATCATAGCTGTTACATATCTGGGATACACATTTCACAGGTTACTAAACCAGTTATTGCCTGTGCCACATGGACAGGTGGCCTGCTAAGGCATGTATACCCATCAACCTGATGTAGACCCATCCGCATACACGCACACTCTTACTTGGCAACACTGGGACTAGACCCCTACCTAGCTATGTCATGATACTAACGTGTGTGGCTTACATTGCACACACTGCACAGCGTTTAGGGTTAGGTGTGTCCCAGGTTACATGGTCCATGCAGAACATCCCCCAAAATGTACAGTATGCTAATGGGGGATGTAATGGGTGTATTTGGATGATGTGTAGTGTGACATACCATCATATTTCCATTTACAGACACATAACAGCCAGACATACATCTGAGATACCAGGGCATATCACTGCTAACTAACATGGCCATGTCTCCAATGTGTTACAGTTAGGCTGCACACATCACATGCATAACTGGCTTGGATTGTGGTAACAGTTACCAGTATGATTGATGGTGACAGTGGTAAACATAATGTGGTACATGAGACATATACCTGGTGTACCTTTGTGCAATAGTGTACACAGCACCCACATCCCCCACTGGATATTGTACTCCTTGAAACCCATGATGACACTCTGCCATACCCACCATCACACTTTGGCCGTGACTGCGATACAACCCATAGTATACTCCAACATTGGTACTACAGGGATATGCATCTCATGCACATGCCACACACATAGTAGGATGTCAATCAAGCATAGGTTGCCTGCACATATCCCAGCTGGATACCTGCCATCTGCACATCTGTACAGGGACTGACAGTCATCAGCTTCGCAGGTAGCTATGCAGTAGCATGAGTGCATTGACAGACCAGTAAGGGATATATACTGTGACACAGCTCACACACCAGGGATACAACAGGAAGGCCTCGGTGTCCAGCCATGTTTGCAGGTGTGCCTGTTGTCAGTACTACATTAAGCACTCTACTCTTGCCTGGGTTAGCTCTGTCAACAGTAGTACTGCCATGATACACTACCTGCCAGTGTGACAGCACATACCTTGGGATACTACACCTGTATGTAACACATTCACATGGATAACAGTGCTGTACAGGCCTCATATATGTCTGTGTCCCACACATGACACTCACACCCCTTGCTACTGTAATGACAACACATAGGTGCATGTATTGTACATGGCATTATATTCACTTATTACAGGTTATCAGACTGGGTTGTGTGTCCTGGTTACCAGGGCTAAGCTATGCTTAGTAAGCATCAGCATTGCTGCAATATAACAGCTAAGCTGATTTGCACACTGGTAAGCGCTGCCTACACTGTGTAAGTGCCCGTAAGTTTACCCATAGCTTAGCACTGCTTAGTTTCACGCAAACCCATGCAAACCCACTTAAAGCTGCTCAAAACTGCCTTAACCACTCTGTATCTGACAGCTCTTGTCCTGCAAAGGAACAAAATGAACAGCCCTTGCAGGTCTTGAATCCAGGACCCTTTACACTGAAGTCACACCACTTAACCACTATGTCATAACAACTGTGAAGACTGCTCTTGTTTTACCAATATACCTGTCAATACACATATTGAGCAGTATTGAACATTTGCCTGTAGTGCCTAAATTGTGTAGTGCTTGTTACTGATATGACTGTTGCATCACATATGTTGTTTTATCATAATGTGGACATAGCAGATACATACGGTGAGATACATGTGGGAGGGTATACACAACTGAGACATTTACTCATGACAGGAATATGGTTGTATACATATAATAGGTCTATATATGTCTACATGTACATACACATGTATACTCATACATATGTCTGTATACACATCTGTATAGTGCTACATATATATGGCCATGTGTACATCTCTTTGTATGTACACACACACACACACACACACACACACATATATATATATATATATATATATATATTCATATATGTATATATACATATAACGGTGTGCGGGTGGTGGTGCTTAGCCTTGTCTCACAGTTAGCTCGGCCGCCGATTCTCAGTTAAAGCTAAAGCGTGTGTGACGACACGTGGCGAAATGAATGGCTCCTTCCGCTGTTGTTGCGTTAGGCCCGGGCAGCCAGCATGTAAAACTCTACTGCCAATGCCAATCGGACGACGGCGGAGTGTGGCGACTACCGACAAAAAAAAGCGAAAAGCGCACACACATATGTATATATACATATGTGTATATACGTATATGTATATATAGCTATATGTGCATATAGCTATATATGTATGCACATCCTATGTGTACAGTTATGCCTAGTTCTGTTGGTATGTATGTAGATATGTGTAACTATATGTGCACACATATCTATTCTGATATACCTACTACTGTCAACATATATGTAGATATCCATACGTTTATGTGCATATGTATCACTATCTGTATGTGTGTAGACATATATTGCTCTGTATATGTATATATCTGGGTGTGTATATGTATATCTATGTACATATACTTACCCATATATATCTGTCTATATGTATATGTGTAATTATCTATATAGATATCTGGATAATTATATGTACATATATTTTCACCATATGTCCTGAACATGGAGTGTAGCCCTACCTCAGCCCCTATAGTCCCAACTTTGTAGTGCAAGGGGATGTGAGGTATGTATAGCAAGTATATTAGTAGACTATTGCTACTGTAATAGGGATTGTCTTCACAGACATGGTGTGTGTGGGAGGTCACATCTACTTTTCACATGTGCGCCATTGGCTACTGACAGACATCCTAAGGACATCATAGTACAGTACCGCAGCTAGCACATAATGCTCCTGTGGACTACAGCAGAAATATTGGCCAATATATGTGGACATTCTGACACACTCTGTACAGTCCAGAGGTATACACAGAACCCCTTAGTGCAAAACATGTGGATCAAGCCTGACAATATGGATATTAACAGCCATGTAGATGGGTATAACACATAACGACTGGTATACATTTGCCACCATAGGTTATGTATTCCCACACCCCTGTCTGTCCTGACGCAGAATAACTACTGATACAGAGGTGCCATGGCCACATACTACCCACTAGATATTGACATACATCTGTACAGCATCCCACTGCTCTGCCTGACATTCATGACTGTTAAGGGAGGCCCAGCAGCAGTACATCTGGCAAGTATCTGGGCATGACATCTCTCTGGGTAAGTACACTAAGCTGCTAGGCATGTAACAAAGCACTGTGCAGGCTACAGGCAGACTGGCTCAACACTGACCTACATCTCCTATGGGAGAATGCACATGTATCTGCATATACAGCCTACACGCATGTCACAGTACAGGATAAGATACACCTGTGTGAAAGTGCATAACCACAACCAATGTAAACACAACCACAGCCACATATGGTAAGCTAGCATAATATTACAGTATATGGACTATGTGTTCAACACCATCCTCATATGTGCCACTCACACACTAACCCTTCATATACTGGGCCGCTACACTGTGTGGTCTGATGCCTGTATGTAGTATAGGAGGTGTGTGTGTATGGCCCTACAAACATGTAAGCCAATATGGTAACATACAGTGGAGCAGCATGTAACATAAGATAGGATGGGACCAAGAACAATTATTTCTACCACAGTTTGTACACAGGCCAAAGTACATATTAACAATACACACACTGTCAACATTCACCATAAGTACGCAGACCTCAACACTGTACAAACAACTACAGAATGTCCAGGTTATGTCATCAAATATAACCCCTACTGTACATAACATGCGTAGCAGTCTGATATCTCACTGGCTTGTTATCAGATATGATGACACTAATTATGGTGTACAGCACATATGCACCTCTTTATGCATGACATATGTACAAAGGTTGACAGAGTTGTGGCTGGAAGCACATACACAGGGCCAGTGTTGACATGTTGTTGTGATAACCCCGTACATTTACTGTTGTAACAGGGTTTGTTGCAACATATGCCCTATGAGGGATATGAAGTCAGTACCTGTCATGGCTTTCACCATCTACAGACTGCAATCCTCACACTACCTTCTGCAGTTCACAGATAGATGCGCTGTGGGCAACACATGAAACCAAAGGCACCAAACACTGCCCAGTCTGCAGATGACCCTACAGATGGGGATTCCTCATAAACATAGAACTGACATGGAAAGTATTAAAACATATAGGACAGCCATATCCACACACATCCTGTTAAACCAACATCACTCCAAATGCAGTATAGCTGCACTTACAGTCTGTATCAAGTCAGGCATATCCCCCTCCTGTGTGTTGCCCTGTTTCCACAGTGTATGTTGTCAGAGGTAAATCCCCAATCCATCTCGGATGTTCTTTGCCAAACAATAGATCGAGTTCCTACTCACAGTGAATGAAAAGGCCCAACATCAACATGATGTTCCTAGATATTGAAGTGTGTTTCCATTCAATTGGCTATGGGAATGTTACCACAGCTGTTCCACATGCAATCAGCTAGGGGAGGGCTGCAGTTCATGCAGAGGCCATCAGCTGATCATGAGCATCACTTAAAATACACATGCTGCTGCCTAAGCAAAGCAGGTGTAGGTTTCTACATCCACCAGAGAGGGAGTGAGAAAGGCAGACAGAGGAAAAGGCAAGACAGGGAGGGGTGGGAGAGTAAAACTTAAGCATGCTTGTGTCATACACCTACCAGCACAGGGTATCAAACCCCTGAAAACTATGCAGTGCTACTACATTTCTATGCAGTTAGTGGATGCGCCACATAGGTTACATATTGCTGAGCCCTCGGAACGTGTATGTGATTTTGAGTTACATCTGCAACAGGGATATGGTAGCTATACAGTAGGTGTAGTGAGTGTGAATGTGATCATATGCATCATACAACACACACACACATACACACACATACACACACACACACACCCTGTGTGTGTAGTGGTCAACTGTGCCAGATGGCTATACAAGACTAGGTGATGGGTATACCTTGGCATCAGGCCACATGACAATGGTCTACACTGTGGGTCAGGGCTGTAGCTTCTGGATTTGCCCACACAGGTGTGTATTGTATTTACCATCTAGTCACCTGGGTGACTATTGCATGTGACCAATGCTGTGCATTGCTTGCCATGTATGTGTTTCTTAGTCCATGACATGGCCAGTGTCTGTGATGTGCACACCTCCCACATGCATGTACAGTGACATGTGGAACTGTACCTGGAGTGTCTGGCCCATGTTGTGTACACAGATTATCATCAGATGTGCCAGTCCTGGCCTCATGAGCCGGGAACTGATAATGGACAGCAGGCTTACCCTGCACCTACACTAATAGCATGCTAATGGCATTCCCTGGTGTCAGTGGCATCTGTCCATACGGGGCATGCTATGTCCTTTGTGGGTCACATTTGATGGCACCACATGTGTTGCAGGTGTCCAGTGGGGAACATGGGAAGGTGCACTGTCTACAAGTACGTGCCTATTGGACAGATGGACAGGGTGCCATGCCTTCTGTAGGCCACTGCAATCACTCCATAGTTACTATCAGTGGGCAATATGCACTGTACTATCAACATAGCAGCTGTTGCCTAGGCAAGTGTGTGTGTGTATGTGACATGGGTTGAGAGTGTTCTCTGGCTAATACTAAGGTTGCTAACTTTGTTTGCTTTGCCTGGCCTTGATGTCACATGTATGGGTATGGATTTGCACCCAAGCCTCTCGGCTATTTCACATCTGTTTTCCCTATATGGTGGACATTGTGATATATACTCGGGCCCCCATATAAGAAATTTGCAAAATCTGCTGCACATTGGGCCCAGTTGTTACACACTCACAACCACCTCCACACAGGATATGACTTGCAAACACAGACACACACACCTGTCATGTCTGGGATTAGAACTCCTACCTAATCAGTTTACTACACTACAACAGTATGCACCATGGAGATTACTGGAGTGCTTATTACTCAAAGGTGCATATCACATTGGATGACATCAGTAGGATTGCCAAAGTAGGACATTCAAATTGTAGTGAGTGTAGCTAGGCTAAAATGCATTGCTCCCTGCACAGACATTGAAACACACACAAAACATCCCCAACCGACACCTAACAGAGGTCTATATCACATTACAGCATAAAGTTGTTATAGGATGCATCACAGAGATTGCTGGCAAATGCCTTCCCCAAAGGTGTATTTCATATTGGATGACATCAGCAGGATTGCCAAAGTAGGGCATTCGAATTGTAGTGAATGTGGCTAGGCTAAAATGCACTGCTCCCTACACAGACATTGAAACACACACAAAATATTCACAACTGACATGCGTGAGTATAGAACCCCTAACAGGGTGTCTATATCACACATCCACAACTGACATGTGCAGGTAGAGAACCCCTAATAGAGTGTCTATATCACACTACAGCATGAAGCTGTTATAGGATGCACCACAGGGATTACTGGAGAGTTTTCTCCCTAAAGGTGTATTTCACATTGGATGACATCAGCAGGATTGCCAAAGTAGGGCATTCAAATTGTAGTGAGTGTGGCTAGGCCAAAATACACTGCTCCCTACACAGAGATTGAAACACACACAACCAACACGTGTGGGTATAGAACCCCTAACAGAGGTGTATATCACACTACAGCATGAAGTTGTTATAGGATGTACCACAGGGATAACTGGAGATCTTTTTCCCCAAAGGTGTATTTCACAGTGAATGACATCAGCAGGCTTGCCAAAGTAGGGCATTTGAAATGTACTGAGTGCGACTAGCCTAAAATGCATTACTCCCTACAAAGACATTGAAACCCACTCATATCTGCCATAGGTGGGAGTAGAACCCTACCAGAGTTCTATGCCATACTACACAGTTATGGCATGTGCTACAGAAATTATGACTACAACTTTCCCAGAGATGTATTTCTAGGTGGATGACATCAGCAGCCTTACCAAAGTAGAGCATTTCAATTGTAGGGAGTGTCTTCTTCTCCCAGTTAGGGGTCACCACAGTGGAACTCCAGTCTGCTAATGATTGGCGGTTGATTTGACGGTGCCAAGGTGCCAGCCCAACACCCAACATTCAGCAAAGGCACACCCATTCACACATGTCTTTCGAATGCCACTTGACCGCAGGGAGGATATGCAGACTCCACACAGAAGGTGCTCCAGCCAAGAATCGAACAGGAGAACCTCTTACTTTGAGGTGACAACGCTACCACTGCACCACCGTGGCTTCATTTCAATCATAGTGAGTGTGACTACCCTAAAAAGCATTGCTCTCTACACAGACAGACACACACACATACACACACTCCTACTTAACTAGTTTATCACACTACAGCAGTACAGTTTTGGGACACGCCACGGAGATTACTGGGGTACAAATCTCCCAAAGGTGTATTTCACAGTGAATGACCTCAGCAGGCTTGTCATAGTAGGGCTATGGGGAGGCCAGTGTGTGTGTGCATGGGCCATATCCCATTCATCTAGAGGTTGACACGCCACATGCGGGCACACACAGGGTCATATTTCACAGGTACGTGTATACAGCTGTTAGATGACTACTTCCTTGTACAGTCATGTTGCACAGCTAGCACTTGCACCACATAGTCTGTAATGCTGACAGATACCAGTGGCTAGTATCTGCAGTGAGTGATATCTGACCCTCATGTGGTTGGGGCCCTTTTGCTGTGTGATGGGTGGGACAGGCCTGGATGGCTTCTTGTCACAGTCACCCTCTTCCACACGTCTATGTATGTCTACCTTTGGCTTATTATAGTGTGATGTCCTTACACATATGTCTGTATTCCTATCCACTGTGTGTGCAAGGCATGAGTGGTGCATACTGAGGAGTGTCTGCACTAACATCTGCGACTGACAGATATGTCTGGTCCACTGGTGTTTGTAGACATGGCCTTCAAGTGTGTGAGCATGCCCAGTATGACCTTTCAGTATATTACTGACTGATGCTGCCTACATTTCTCTAAGTGTGTGAGCATGCCCAGTACGCCCATCTGTATTTAATGTGTGGATTGAGTCCAGGTAGTTTGTACTGCAGTGCTGACCTTTGTGTTGTACACCTACAGGTAGCATGCTCTTTCTGCAGGATATCCATTGATCATTTGGCATTGACTAGTACTACATTTCTGCAAGGGACGGGAGGGCACACCTGACAATTACTACATTTCTACACAGGATTGGGGGGGCACACCTGACTTATTACATTACTGCGGTGGTGGTGCTGCGGTAGCGTTGTCGCCTCACAGTAAGATGTTGTCCTGTTCGATTCTCAGCTAGAGCGTCTTCTGTGTGGAGACATGCATGAATGGGCGCACCATCTTTGAAGGCTGTGCATCAGGGCTGGCAACTCGGCACTTAAAAATCTATTGCCAATAATTAGCAGACCGGAGTTCCGCTGTGGTGACCCCTAATCGGGAAAAGCCGAAAGACACAACAACATGTAGAATGGGGGGGGCGGGGTAAACCTGTCTATTTCTACATTTCTACACAGGATTGGGGGGGCACACCTGACTGTTATTACATTACTACGTAGGATGGGGGGCACACCTGACAATTTCTACATTTCTACACAGGATTGGGGCGGCACACCTTCTGTTATTACATTAATATGAAGAATGGGGGGCACACCTGTCTATTTCTACATTTCTACACAGGAATGGGGGGCACACCTGACTGTTATTACATTACCATGTAGGATAGGGGGCACACCTGTCTATTTCCACATTTCTACACAGGATTGGGGGGCACACCTGACTGTTATTACATTGCTACATAGGATGGGGGTCACACCTGACAATTTCTACATTTCTACACAGGATTGGGGGCACACCTGCTGTTATTACATTGCTACATAGAATGGGAGGCACACCTGTCTATTTCTACATTTCTACACAGGATTGGGGGGCACACCTGCTGTTATTACATTGCTATGTAGAGGGGGCACACTTGTCTGTTTCTACATTTCTACGCATGATTGAGGGGGACACCTGACTGTTATTACATTACTACATAGGATGGGGGGACATACCTGTCTATTTCTACATTTCTACTCAGGACTGGGGGCACACCTGACTGTTATTACATTACTAAGTAGGATGGGGGGGCACACTTGACAATTTCTACATTTCTACACAGGATGGGGTGTACACCTGACTGTTATCACATTACTACATAGGATGGGGGTCACACCTGACAATTTCTACATTTCTACACAGGATTGGGGGGGCACATCTGCTGTTATTACATTGGTACGTAGGATGGGGGCACACCTGTCTATTTCTACATTTCTACACAGGATTTGGGGGCACACCTGCTGTTATTACATTGCTATGTAGGATGGGGGGCACACTTGTCTATTTCTACATTTCTACACATGATTGGGGGGCACACCTGACTGTTATTACATTACTAAGTAGAATGGGGGGCACACTTGACAATTTCTACATTTCAACACAGGATTGGGGGGGGCACACCTGACTGTTATTACATTACTACATAGGATGGGGGTCACACCTGACAATTTCTACATTTCTACACAGGATTGGGGGGGCACACCTGCTGTTATTACATTGCTACGTAGGATGGGGGTACACGTGACAATTTCTACATTTTTACACAGGATTGGGAGGGCACACCTGCTGTTATTTCATTGCTACGTAGGATGGGGGGGGCACGCCTGTCTTTTTCTACATTTCTACACAGGATTGGGGGGCACACCTGACTGTTATTACATTACTATGTAGGATGGGGGGCACACCTGTCTATTTCTGCACAGGATTGGGGGGGGCACACCTGACTATTATTACATTACTATGTAGGATGGGGGGGGGCACACCTGACAATTTCTACATTTCTACACAGGATTGGGAGGGCACACCTGGCTTTTATTACATTACTATGTAGGATGGGGGCACACCTGTCTATTTCTACATTTCTACACAGGATTGGGGGGCACACCTGACTGGTATTACATTACTATGTAGGATGGGGGGCACACCTGTCTATTTCTACATTTCTACACAGGATTGGGGGGGCACACCTGACTATTATTACATTACTATGTAGGATGGGGGGGGCACACCTGGCAATTTCTACATTTCTACACAGGATTGGGAGGGCACACCTGGCTTTTATTACATTACTAAGTAGGATGGGAGGGCACACCTGACAATTTCTACATAGGATTGGGGGGGCACACCTGCTGTTATTATATTGATATGTAGGATGGGGGGCACACTTGTTCATAGGTTAATAGGTTCATAGGTAGGTACTGGGCTATCTGCCCAAAGGCATATATTAGCCCAGCCATGTTGTGCAGTATTTCACCACCCCTTTGGTTAGTTTCCTAGGCCCTTGATCTAGCAGCTAGTACCCTTGGCCCCTATATAGTAGAGCTGTTGGTATGATCCCTGGTGTGAACTTTCTGTTACCCATCCACTCGTCAAGGTTCCTCTTGAAGAGTGATAGTGAGGGTCTCTGACTTATGTAGATCGGGTCCTTGTTCCATAGCAAGGGAAGTCTTTGCGAAGGGAATCTATCCCTCCAGTATGTTCTATTCATTGTTGTGCTGAGGTTTATATCCCTAGAACGTGTAGCTCAAATAGATTTGGTTTTGCTAAGATGGAGCATGTTCAACAGTTCTGGGTTGCACATAGCTCTGTATGTTAGACAGAGATCTCCTCTGAGAAGGCAGTATGCAACAGAGAAAAGCCTTAGTTTTTTTTCAATCGTGCTGCATAGGGCAACTGTTTGAGGCCAGTAATCCTCTTAGTGAGGTACCTCTGTGGTCTCTCCAGCTGCTGGAGATGCCTGACCAGGTACATTCTAATTGGTGCATTGTACTCAATAATGGGTCTGATGAGAGAAGAGTAGAGGGCACCACTACATCCTTAGATCTTGATGCAAACCCTTTCGTGATCATATGGGTCACATAGAAGGATTTTCTAACCACCTTGGCAACATGGTTATCAAAGAAAAGCTGACAATCTACTTGGGTCCCTAGATCCCTTATTGCTTCTTCAGATTTCAGGGGGTTACCTCCTATGTGATAGTTTGTGGGTACGCTGTTTTTTCCAAAGGGGATTACTATGCATTTTTTAGCATTTAGCTTGAGACCATGGCTTTGACACCATGCATCAGTCTCATTAAGGCCCTTCTGGAGGATATCCATGTCGGCCGAAGACTCTATTATAGCACCCAGTTTGCAGTCGTCTGCAAACCTGGTCAGCCACAGCCCTTCAGTGCTTGCCTGTACTTCTGAGAAGTATATGCCAAACAGGAGGGGCCCCAGAACAGAGCCCTGAGGCACACCACTCGTTTCTGGTCTGGATTCGAACATAGATACCACTACTCTTACTTTGTGGGATCTGTCTGAGAGCCAATTTGTGATCCATCTTGTGATGTAAGGGTTTATGCCCAGGTTGATGAGTTTATCAATAATACCTGAATGAGGAATGGTGTCAAATGCTTTAGCAAGGTCAAGGTAAGCCGTGTGTACCTCCTTTCCCTTATCTATAGCCTGAGTAACTGTCTCAAAGAAGACCACCAGGTTCAGGAGGCATGATCTGCCCTTAATGAAGCCGAACTGTGTGGGGTCAAGTGTTTGGAGGTTCCCAATCTCACCATTTATGAGTTCCATAATGATTCGCTCCATTGCCCTACAGATCAGACTGGTCAGGCTTATTGGTCAGTAGTTCCCAGGGTCGGTTGTGGGCCCACCCTTGTGCAGCAGAACCACCGTTGCTGTGCGCCATTCTATGGGCACATATCCTGTCGAGAGGCTGAGACATAACAGGGTATTCAGATGCAGGGTTAATTCATTTTGGAGCTCGCGTATGACACAGCCCGGGACACCATCTGGTCCCATGGCGGCAGTGTTTTTAGCTTTAGATAGACCCTTATTAACCAACGTATCAGTAATAATTGGAGTTATACAATCCCCTGGAATAGTAATAGGCCCTGCAGGTGGTGAGGTGGGGGGGGGATTTGCACTGAACCTGTCAGCCAAGATGTTGGCAATGTCAGTGGGGTCAGTGTATTTTTTTCCATTTTGTACTAGCTCAGAACAGACCTGAGCATTGCCATTTAGGTTTTTGACGTAACCATAAAAGGCCTTATGGTTATCCTTGGCATACTTGGCAACTTTCTTTTCAAAATTGGCTTTAGTTGACTTGATGAGGGCCCTCAATTTCTTACTAATGCTGATCAGGAATGATATCTCTACTTGAGATTTGGCCTTTTTTTGTATAAGTCTCCTCCTTTTATTGTATAGTTTGCTTATGTCCGTGGTCCACCAGACTGGTTTCTTCTTGCTTGAGGAAGGAGTCTTGGTTTTATTTGGGATAGAATGGTCCATGCAATCCTGAAGATGTATATAAAGTGCCTCGGTGTAGGATTCTGCATCCTGGATATCATTATCTTTCTGCAAGGGAATAGTGAAGCTTTCCACTTCTGACACAAGTAGTTTGAAGTTTGCTTTGGAAAGGTTTTTTACAATGGTTTCTTTACTGGGGGAGGTGGAGGGGTGAGGATGTCCAGGGTTATCAGTTTGTGGTCTGATCTGACCAGAGAGGGAGTGATAACGAGTGTGGTACAATGGATGCCTACATTTGTGATGACTAAATCCAATATGTTGTCCCCTCTAATGGGAGAACATACCAGTTGCTCAAGGGCATTTGAATTTATAAATTCTATGAACAGCTGGGCATAGGAATTAGAACTTTGGTAGTTCACCCAGTCTATACCAGGGTAGTTGAAATCACCCAAAATTATGGTGTTGGGTAGGACCTTTATATTTTCCACTGCTTCAAGGAATGCTGAGTGAGCATCTTGGGACATGGTGGGCGATCTATAACAGGCTACGACTTGAAAGGTGGATTTGCCTGCTGATAGTTGCGCATGGATGATCTCTGGGGCATCATGCTGCACCACTAACCTGGAGATGTGGGTATCCTTGATGAATATGGATACACCTCCGCCCTTTGTACTGCGAGCCGGTAACTGAGGCCGGAAGGTATGATATGAATTGTAACCTGGTAGTGCTGGGGTGCTCTCTGGAGCCTTGAACCAGGTTTCCGTCACTGCACAAACATCGATTTTCTCCATACTGAGGAGTGCCTCGAGTGCATGCATTTTGAGGTTGAGACATTTCTAAGCATGATTGGGGGGGACACCTGACTGTTATTACATTACTGCGTAGGAAGGGGGGACATACCTGTCTATTTCTACATTTCTACACAGGATTGGGGGGCACACCTGACTGTTATTACATTACTACGTAGGATGGGGGGGCACACTTGACAATTTCTACATTTCTACACAGGATTGGGGGGGCACACCTGACTGTTATTACATTACTACATAGGATGGGGGACACACCTGACAATTTCTACATTTCTACAAAGGATTGGGGGGCACACCTGCTGTTCTTACATTACTACGTAGGATGGGGGGCGCACCTGTCTATTTCTACATTTCTACACAGGATTGGGGGGCACACCTGACTGTTATTACATTGCTATGTAGGATGGGGAGCACGCCTGTTTATTTCTACATTTCCACACAGGACTGGGGGGACACACCTGACTATTATTACATTACTATGTAGGATGGGGGCCACACCTCACAATTTCTACATTTCTACACAGGATTGGGAGGGCACACCTGGCTTTTATTACATTACTATGTAGGATGGGGGGGCACACTTGTCTATTTCTACATTTCTATGCATGATTGGGGGACACACCTGACTGTTATTACATTACTACGTAGGATGGGGGGACATACCTGTCTATTTCTACATTCCTACACAGGATTGGGGGGCACACCTGACTGTTATTATATTACTACGTAGGATGGGGGGACATACCTGTCTATTTCTACATTCCTACATAGGATTGGGGGGCACACCTGACTGTTATTATATTACTACGTAGGATGGGGGGGCACACTTGACAATTTCTACATTTCTACAGAGGATTGGGGGGCAAACCTGCTGTTATAACATTACTACGTAGGATGGCGGGCACACCTGTCTTATTTCTACATTTCAACACAGGATTGGTGGGGGGCGCACCTGACTGTTATTACATTACTACATAGGATGGGGGGGTACACCTGTCTATTTCTACATTTCTACACAGGATTAGGGGGGCACACCTGACTGTTATTACATTACTATGAAGGATGGGAGGCATAACTGTCTATTTCTACATTTCTACACAGGTTTGGGGGGGGCACACCTGAATGTTATTACTTTATTACGTAGGATGGGGGGGCACCCCTGACATTTGTACACATTTGCTATGACTGTACTGGTATGTCAGGTGCTCCATTTCATTCTGTATTCTTACATATCGTGTTGACTAGAGGCATACCAGTGTACTACAGATCTTAGCTTTGGTTGCCCTACATATTAGTGTCTGACATCCTACCTTCAGAACTAACACCCCACTGCCTGACCTGTTGTAATCTGTCTGTGTAGGCCTGGGGGTGTGGTTACTCATAGCCATCATTCGAAGGCCATAGCACGGGCTCTGTTATGTTTGTCTACACCTGTCCTGCTGGTTGAGACTGTTGTTGGGTATGTGAACCACCCTGACTGGCATGTGTGAGTCATATGGACACACATGTCACCCAGCACATTTCCTGCAGTGGGTTTTTTCACCCTGTATAGTACTGGCTACTATGGTGACTCCAGTATGTGTTACAGATGTCATGGTGCCACTATGGGTGTCTACTTTCTGCTGCCATAACATTCAGCCACACAATTCCCTTGCATGCTCACATCCATTCCATAGATACAGGTAACAACACATTCTACTCCATTTGGCAATTAGTAGGTTGATTGACTTACCTTGTGGGTGTGCCATTAATGCAGATGGTGCTGGAGGGCTGCCTATGCCGGATGCACATAGTACACTCCCTCTACATGGTTGACCACAGGTAGTGTCATGTTTGGCATCCCTTTTACTGTGTGTGTGAGTCAGAGAGAGGTGTCATTCCCTGGGTTCCTACTGTGCCAGTGTATGTGTTATGTGGTGTCTCTTTGCCACAGCCTTAGCATACTGGGCACCCCTCCATCTGCCTACTGGGGCAGGCTCAGGTTGTTCCTCCTCTGAGTCACTCTGGGCTTGTGTAGGCCTTGGCATTGGTGGGGTGCTGTGTGGCCCTGCCCATGCTGTTCCTGCTGCAGCTGTTTCCACAGGATCATATTGTGTAGCATGGTACATACGATAACAATTTGGGTACATGTAGCTGGTGAGTACTCCAAGGCTCCACCGGATGTGTCCAGACACCAGAACCTGAGCATCCCAAATACACACTCTATTATAAATCTGATCTGTGCGTATGCCTCATTATGGCATTCTTGTTCAGGTGTGTATGCATTTCTGATGGGTGTCATCAGCCATGGCTCCAGTGTGTAACCAGCATCCCCCACTAGGTGGCCGTAGGGGATGTCACCATTGGCAAATCTCTGGTACAGCTGCATCAGATGCCAAATGTGGGAATTGTGATAGCTTTCAGGGCAGCCAACACACATATTCATTATAATGCCCTGGGCATCACAGACAACCTGGCAGTTGATGGAGGGGATGGCCCTGCAGTTGATGTAACCCCTACCCTGATCACCAGGATGTGCTTTGATGCATATGTGCATGTAGTCTATACCACCCACTACCTCAGGGTATTCTGCAATTTGGTGGAAGAGAAGCATATTGCTGGCCAACACCTCACGGGTATTGAAAAAATATACGTGCTCACTGGGAAGGGGTTGTCATGGCATCCAGAAACTGGTAGAATACTCTGGATGCCGATGCCTGTGAGATCCCCATGATATCCCCAGTTGAGCTTTGGGAGATACCTGTGGCTGGTATTCGTAGGCCTACACATACCTTGCTTTCCACTGGAATGGGTTTCCCTCAGTCAGTTTGGTGTGTCAGATGTGGCTGGCACAGCTCAACAATTTGCTGTAGGAGGTCCCTGTCTACCCTATAGCGCTCCACTATCTCCAGCTCATGTTGCCACTGGTAGCTTACCCTGGGTCTGTACATTCTTCTCCATCTCTTCACTGTGGGTTGATCAGCAGCTTTCACATCCTCACCACCCTCAGCCTCTTGCACATGTTGTTCTATGTTGCCTGCTGCAGCCCCTCTCATTTTGTAGGTTTGTTTGTTAAAAGTTCCCTGCTTGTATACACTGGTGGTGTAGACTGTGAGAAAAACCAGAGGGGAAGATGTTTGCATAGTTTATAGTAGTGTTCTGGGCTGGGATGGTCTGCTGCCTGTATAATTGGCTGATTCTGATACATTTCACCTGCCAGCTATGCTAGTTCACCTTGATTACCTTCCTACTGCTGTTTTCCCTTCCCATTGCGCAGTGCACATAGCCACTTAGGCAATGTAAAGAGTGCTAGGCAGATTCAGACACACCCCCTAGCTAAGCTACGAGCAAACCTGAACCACAGGGCTCCTATCCACTTACAGTATGCCTGACACCACCCCCCCATGATGTCAGCTAACTCCTAGGGTTGCACCAAGATATTCCTACTCTTTCACTGTTGGGACCTGACTAGCATGCTGGGGAAAACTGGGATTCACTATCATTCCCCTCATTTGCATGGGATTGCCTGCTAATGCATACTTACATGTCTCACACTGAGCTCCCCCCCTTACCAACCACTACTCACTGGCCTTGTTGTCTTCGGCCTGCCATTGACTTGCATGGCAGAATACTGATTTTAGTTAGACTGCTTAATTTAGGTTTATTTTGTTATTTTCCCCCCATCCTGTTTGCGCACCGCTGCCCTACGCTAAAACAGCCGAGATCGGCTAAAAAAAATAAAAGTTGATTTTTTTTTTGCCTGTTTGCAATGCTAATGGCCTTATACTTGGCCAGTGGCATGCTTACTAACTGATATGTGGCCTTTATTTGGAGCTGTCACAGCTATGTTTTGGAGTTTGCAGAAATGTACTTGGTTACTAACTGAGTACATTTCTGTAGATTGCACTAGCCCTGCAGGGCCAGTTGCAAGCTTCCAGGATCACAAAAATCACTTCATTTGCATGGATTTCTCCTGCAAATGGGGTGATTTGCATACAGGGGCTTAGTCCGTGCAGGACTAGTGCAGAAGCGCTCCTGCATGCCCCTGCAGGCTGTTCCTGGATTGCACAGCAGACATATTGCCTGCTAAAGCTACTGCACCGATCTTACACACTGTGCAAGGCATAGAGAATCCGGGGGTTTATTTTCTGTTCTCAGGTTCAATGTACCTTAAAAACAGAATTCCTATAGACACTTGAATACTGTGTTTGGTACATCTTAGCCAACTGGTTCCTTGTCAGCTTGCTGTAATCCTCTGCTGACATCCTTGCCTGCTCTCCCTGACTATCTAAGCTAACAAAAAGTAAATTAGTAAAACTATTGTGATATGAAACTCTGAAAGTCAATCCTCTGCTGACATCCTTGCCTGCTCTCCCTGACTATCTAAGCTAACAAAAAGTAAATTATTAAAACTATTGTGATATGAAACTCTGAAAGTCTACTTTGTGGCTGCTTGAGAGCACAAACACCTTCTTTAGTGTCCACTGCTTACAGGCTACAAGAATTCAATATCCACACCACTACTCAACAATATGTGAACATGTGATGGTACCACCACTGCCACCAACTAAAATGTGATGCCCACCACTGCTACCAATATGTGATGGGAACCAATACGTGTTGTCTCCATGCTGGTCCAATAATCGAGGAGCCTGAATCCACACCACTGACACTGGAGAGGGACGTGCACTTGGAATACAAATGGATACACTCAGTATTTCCAGAAGCAGTCCTCTCTGCATCAAGTACTATTTCCCTTAAGAGCACACAGGAAACAAATTCAGCCTGGGGTCTGGATGTCTCTATGTGTGCCTCCCTCCAGATCCCCAATAAGACTCCACACTGGTACAGCTGTAGAGTTAAGTCCTCAGCTGAGTGTCTAAGCCAAGTCCTCCAGCACCCTCTCTGTTAACCCAGTGCTTTGTGTCCCTGCCCCAAGTAGCTAACACACACACACACACACACACACACACACACACACACACACACACACACACACACACACACACACACACACACACACACTGTTTAAGATTTCATTTTTACACACACACACACACACACACACACACACACACACACACACACACACACACACACACACACACACCTAGGAAAAACTGGCACAGGTTTACAAGCTATGCCCCCTTTTGCCCAGACTATAAGGTAGATTTCCAACCAGCAGACCCTCCACAGTCAGCTACTCTAAGACCCTTAACAAAGGATGTCCAATTATACTGTGTAATATTAATAGTAATACAAATATTAGTAGTTCACTAAGACAGCTAGTCCTTCTGGAGTGGCCCACACAGTGTCGCCAAGTAAATATAAGTACTCACTGAGTTTAAGTAATCTCTACAAGATCAGCCACAATAAAAGTTTTAAATATATTTAATAATAAATAATAAAAGTACATGAAAATACTGCATATATATTCAGAGTAAACCGCAGAGTTCAGATCACAGAAAATATTGAAAAGAACATTGAAGGAAAGACTCAGACAAATAAAGAAAAACAATATCTAAACTAAACTTCACTATATTCCTGACTGAATCTAAAAGTATTTTACTGTTCCCTAGTAACTTACTTGGGCAAGGCAAGATGAAATATGTGAGACTTCATGCTAGTCAGGCTCGAAAAACAGAATACTCTATGCTCTAAGATTACTTTGTGTAAAATATAATATCTAAGATGACTTGCAGAATAACCTCATCTGGTCACTTGACTCCAGGCTCCCACAATATCTCCTTTTGAAGTTTGAGACAGGAATTTTGCTGACTTCTAGAATACACATCCAAATGTTTATGGCAGTGTCAGGGGCCTCCCCTCTTTTCACTGAGCTAATGAACAAAGGTTCTGTCCCAAACCCAGTGTCTCCAGTCCTACTCAGCACTGTGGGGTGTCTTTTAATGACTTAACAGCTCATTTGCATTTCCCTTATTTTTCTTAAAATAAGCCAGATGGTTAACCTTTGCTGTGCCAGTGTCTTCTATTAAAAATATACATTTAATTAAGTTATCATAATACATGCGCATTTCTCTTCATTTCATCAGGGTGCACTGTTGATACATTTTAACACAATTAACACAAGCAAAGCTCACAAATACATTTCAGCTCAAGCATCTGTACAAATCAGCTTGATATACAAATGATATATAATTATTTATAAAATTCCAGATAGCTTTGTTGGCACAAGTCTTACATCCACTACCCTACTTCTCCCTGGCATGGCTGGCAGTTCCTCCTATTGTCACATCTCTCCCCCTTTAAAGTCTCAAGCTAGTTTTTCAAGTGACACTTGAGAAAAATGGCTTGAGAAACAAGCCTATATGGGAATATGTTACCCCATTCCCTGTCTTGACATTCCATCTACCTTTGCATTGCTGACCCCATTACAGTGCTGCACTGTCATATCATATGCCTGAAATCCTAGGCTCCACCTTAGTAACTTGGCATTTTGCTGGCTGGCTCTGTGTAGTCATGTTAAGGGATTGTAGTCTGTAACTACAGTGAATTTCCTTCCATACAGATAAGGCTGGAGTTTTGCAGTGCCCATACTATGGCTAGACATTCCATTTCTACAACGGCATACCATTCCTCCCTGGGTTGGATTCTATGGCTGAGATATACCGTTAGGTGCTCTTCACCATATGAGGAAACCTGGCTAAGTACAACCCCACCCCATGATTTGAAGCATCGACCTGCACAAAAATTCTTTGCTGTAATCTGGACTGGCTAACACAGGGGGGGTCCTCCCAGAGTTCCTTTAAGCTTCTGGAGTTCCTGCCCACATGCTGGGGCCCACACTACCTTATTTGGCCTGTTTTTCCTTGTCAGGTCATTGAGGGAAGCAGCTATGGTACTATAATTGGAGACAAACATTCTATAGTACCCTGCTGTCCCTAAGAATGCCCTCACCTGCTTTTTAATAACACGGGCTGATGGCTTCCACTTTGGCAGGTTCTGACCTAATCTTACCACTCCCCACTCTATGCCACAGATAGGAGACCTCTGCCATACCCACTTGACACTTACTGGGCTTAATGGTCAACACTGCCTCTGCAGTCTGGCTAACATCTCACTGATGTACTGAAGGTGGTCTTGCCAGGAATTGCTGTAGATAGCCATATCATCTAAGTAAGCAAGGGCAAAATCTCCTGCTCCTGCTAGGATATAATCTACCAGCATCTGGAAAGTCTTTGGGGTATTTTTCATCCCAAAGGGCATCTTCGTGAACTCATACAAGTTGAAAGGAGTCATAAAGGCTGACCTCTCTCTAGTGTTGGGAGTTAAAGGCACCTGCAAGTAGTCCTTGGTAAGATCAATAGTGGTCAGATACTTAGTCCCACCCAGCTGCTCTAAGACTTCATCTGTCTTAGGCATGGGGTAAGCATCTAACTCTGTGCGACTATTTAGTTTCCTCTAGTCCACACAGAACCTGGTGCTGCCATCCTTCTTTGGTACCAGCACTGCTGGGGGGGGTCTGGGGACTGCCGGACTCATGGATTATTGCCAGTTCCAACATCTCCTATTTCTCCTCCATCAGAGTCTATCTGACTCACTCAGGCACCCTGTAAGGGGCCTGCAAAGTCTTTGGGGCCCTGCATCCACATGGTGCTGCAACAGGTGGGTACTCCCTGTTTTCCCAGTAAACATGTCCCCAAACTCCTGTAACACTGCTTGGATTTCTTGAACTTGTGTAGGGGATAACCGCTGGGACATAGCTACCCCTACCACTGAGGTGTCAGTCTGAGCATTCCTGAGGAGATCAGTCACCAGATCACCCTCAGACTCCTCCTGCCATCCACAGCAAATACTCAACACAAGGGCCTCCCTGCCTTGGTAAGGCTTCATCATGTTAACATGGTACAATTTGTGCACCTGCCTCCTGCCTAGCAGTTTTACCATGTAGTTAATATTACTGACCTTCCTTACCACCTTGTAGGATCCCTCCCATGCTGCCTGCAGTTTATTGTATCTGGCAGGAATGAGAACCATCACCTGCTGCCCCACAGGATATTCTCTGGTTCGAGCATTCCTATCATGCCAGACCTTTTTCTGTTGTTGGGCTCCTGCCTGGTTCTCAAGCCAATGAGCTCCCTAAGCCTTGTCCTGAGTATTAGGACATATGCCACAATAGACCCCTTATGGGATTCACACTCATTCTCCCACTCATCATGAATCAAATCTAGAGGTCCCCTCACCCTATACCCATACAGCAACTCAAAGGGTGAAAAACCTGTGGATTCCTGGGGTACCGCTCTGTAAGCAAGCAACAGATGGGGCAAATATTTGTCTCACTTTCTCTTAAACTCATCTGCAAATGCCTGTAGCATGGTTTTTAGTGTAGAATTTAACCTCTCCACAAGAGCATTAGTCTAGGGCTGGTAGGCTATGGTCTTTAGGTGCTTCACCCCACAGCACTCCCACAGACAAGCCGGCAGGTCTGACATGAAATTGGCACCTCTGTCAGTCAGCATTTCTCTTGGGAAACCCACCCTGCTGAAAGTCCACAGCAAAGCATTTGCCACATTCTCTGACACAATGGAAACAGAGCTACCTCCTCAGGGTAACTAGTTGCATAATCTACTACCACTAGGATATACTTCTTCCCTGTGGAACTTGGGGTGCTCAGAGTCCTCACAATATCCATAGGTACCCTCTGAAATGGCTCCTCTATCTCAGGCAAAGGCATCAAATGAGCTTTGAACTTGCCTCCTGCCTTGTCTACTTTTTGGCATTACTCACAGGTCCAGCAGTACCCTGTTATATCCCTGGAAATCCCAGGTCAATAAAAGTTCTGCATAATACATCTCTTGGTATGCTTTATGTCCATTTGACCTGCAAAGTGAATGTCATGGGCTATGGCTAGAAGTGCCAGATGGCAGGCTCTGGACACTACCAACTGCTGTATGACCTCACCTGCTAGCCCTCCCTCTGTGGTCCACTCCCTATACAGTAACCCTTTGTTCCAGTATACATAATCCCCTTTTCCTTGAGAATCAGGTGCCTCCCTAGCTACCTCCCTCAAGCCTTGTAATGTAGGGTCTGAAAGCTGAGCCTGTCTTAACTCTCTCTTTGTAACTCTTTCCAGCTCCCCTTCCATGGGAAGTCTGGTCTCTTCTGACAGCAGAGTCTCATTGTTAGCCTGAGTACTACTACTCACCTCTGCCCTTGCAGTCACTCTGTCCAAGAGAACATCAGTACCCACCAGCAGCTGTGGCTTACCTTCAGTCTCACTGCTACAGCATAGCTCCCTCACTGAAGTAGTCACATCTCCCGTCCTTGCTTTAGGTGCGTGGTCTGTCTGGGACCACCCATGCTACCAGGCCTATATGCCCGTCTCCAAGCCTGACTGCATGTCACTGCATACGCACAAGGTACTGCATTATGAAAATTATTCCTTATCAAGACATCTGAAGGGATATCTTCAAACACACCTACTTGTTTGCTTCCTTTTCCACCCTCCCAGTCAAGGTGAACCCTGGCTAAAGGCATTTGGAATGGGATCCCTCCTAAAGTTTTTACTGCATTGGACTGCCCAAGCAAGTACTGATCCTCTTTAAACACTGCAGGCTTCACAATGGTTATATCAGATGCTGTGTCTCTCTTGGCAGTGACCTGTTTCCCATCCACCAAAATTGGATATAAACTTTGTTGGTAGTTTAGTACCCCTGTTGTCTCCAGACAAAATACCATTGGCATTCTGTTATTCCCACTTGCTGGCTCCCCCAACCTTTGTTCCCCACTTTGTCTCTGTGGTACATAGCTCCACTGGTTGCATTTAAAACATTTAACCCCTGATCCTGGCCGTGTACCTGAACTAGTGGCTTCCCCTGTTACCGGTGGACTCTGTTGGGGTGGTTTAGGCTTCCCACCATGGGTTTTCTTCATAAGCAAAGCTCAAAAATACATTTTCAGCACGATCATCTGTACAAATCAGCTTGATATACAAATAACATATAAAAAACCCTCCAGTTAGCTGTGCTGGCACAAGTCTTATATCCACTGCCCTACTTCTCCCTAGCATGGCTGGCAGTACTTCCTATCATGACAGACACTTCAAAATAGAATTACCCAATTTTTTTCTATGAAAGCCAGAAAGCCAAATAATTCAAATAAACTGTAGAGAAGACTACAGAACACTGCATTGCATTGTATTACCATGCTTATGATTGGCTTGTACAAGCGTCGTCATTTATTCCATATTCCATGCAGCGGTTAGTGTTGCCTCCTCACAGCAAGAGCTTCTCCAGTTGGATTCTCGGCTGGGGTGCCTTCTGTGTGGAGTCTGCATGTCCAGCCTGTAGTTGCATGGGATTCCTCCAGGTGCTCCAGTTTCCTCCCATATCCCAAAGACATGCTACAAGTGGAATGGGCGCTAAGTTGGTCCTAGGTGTGAGTGTGGGCATGTGTGTGCATGTGTGTGCCTTCTGTGGAAGGTTGGGCACTGGGCTGGCAACTCAACACTGTAAAACTCCACTGTCAATCATTCTGTGGACCATTGCTATGCTCTGGCGACCCCTAACAGAAAAAGCTGAAATGCCTTGGCTGGAGAGGCTTATATATCCTTATTTGCATTTTGAATGAACAAAAAGAGCCATTGCCTGCTGCTTCTTTTCACATTTCAAAAACATCTGATTTACCTCTCCTTTGGGAGCAGACTTTATTAGGCTTGCCAAAGTCTCTTAGATCACACCAACCCCAGACTTGATAAATAGAAAGGTGTGGAAAATACTAACCACTGAAGCAAAAGAACTGTGGAAAATTGTGTGTAAGTAATGGGTGGTACCTGTTTATCATCACATTAGAAAATGCTGATGTCTGTGTAGTCACTGAGACATGGTTTAAGGGTACAGAAGCACCCTGACCATGCAAGGCTACAATGCCTTCCACACATTCAGACCCCAAAAAGAGCATGAAAGAACCAAAGGTGAAGGTGTATCCATCTTCATTAAAATCAAATACACCTCGAGACTGGGTAAACAGTATGACTCTCTTGAGCTAAACCAGGTCCAACTAAATATCACTAAAACACCCTGCTAGATCATAGCTAGCTACAGGTCCTCCACCATGGACCAAGAGAAATATGCCACCTACCTGGACTTGCTAGAGTCACTCACTATAAAACCAAACACTTTGGTCATGGGAGATTTCAACTGTCCTTCCATGGATTGGGTGACAGACACAAGCACAAACATGCTCACCCTGAGTTTCATGAACTTTGTCAAAACAAATGCCCTGGAACAGCTAGTCTGCAGCCTCACAAGGGGCTCAAGGTAACAGGAATTGGTACTCACCAACACAGGGGTCACCCCCTGTGTGTTCCCCTTCTTGATATGGTCATATCATAAATCTGTCTCATTTGAAATAATGATCAGACTTAACACCCCCACAGCAGCAAAAAAAAAAAAAAGAAAAAATTTTCCCAGGCAAACTTCAGCTTACTAAGCAATGGTATAAAAAGTTTCAAATCCCTTGCTAATGCAGCCAGCAATGACTTCTTTGCAAGTGGAGTACACAAATGCTCTGTACAATCACTTAAACAACTGTATAAACTTGGCTGTACCTGACCTGATCAAAACCAGTCCTCCTGAAAAAGACAAGTTACTCTGGTGGACCTCAAATATAAATAAGTTGTATAACAAAAGGAACAAGAGGAGACTTACTCAGCAAAGTAAGAATACCCTCTTCAGCTTGAACAAGCAAATCAGATATCTTGTAAAGTCCTCTAAATCTGGTTAGGAGGCTAAATTCATATCCCTAGCTAAGGCATTCTTTAGCTACATCTGAAATCTAAAAGAGAATGTCCAGCTGTGTGACAAACTTATAGTGGATGGTACTACTCATACTGAACCTGAGGAAATTGCCAAGCTACTAGCTGAAAGATTTGGTGAAAACATCACCCCCTGCCTTAACCAGCCATACCCCAAAGCATCTTTGACACCAGTCCTCTACAAAGAATCTCCAAAGAGCAGGTCACATTCATGCTATCCAAGGCCAAAAACATGGGCTCTGTGGGACCATATAACATCCCAGGCTGCTTATTAATCTAAAACAAGACCTCAGCCTGAGCAGTGGCTTAGCTCCAGCAAAGTGAAGAACAGCAACAATAATCTCCATGCACAAAGGAGGTCCATCAACCAACTCTGGGAACTATAGACCCATAAGGCTAACCAGGCTTATCTGCAAGGCCATGGAAAGAATCATCATGGACCTTATCAACAAGGACATAGGTGACTTTCAAACTCTTGACCTGACCCAGTTTGGCTTTGTTAAGGTTAGATGATGCTTATTAAAAATAGTGGACCTCTTAAGAATGTCACCAAAGGCCTGCATGAAAGAAAAACAGTACATACTGCCTGTCTTGACTTGGCCAAGGCTTTCAGCATAATCCCCCACTCAGGTATCATTGCGAAACTCTCCCAGCTGAGTAACCAAATGGTTCACTGACAGAACGCATACAGTCAATGTTGGGGATTCCACCTCTACAAGTAGACCAGTTACCAGTGGTGTACGACAAGGATCTGTGCTGGGCTGTCTACTGTTTGGAATCTATTTCTTGGAAGTCCAGGCAAAAGTAGCCAGCCTGTGGCTTACCAAGTTCACTGATGATTGCAAACTGGGTGCAATCATTTGTCCCCCAATAATGTTAGCATTTCACAAAAGGGGTTAACACAGACAAATGACTGGTGTCAAAGCAGTGGACTAAAACTAAACTGAAAAAAGTGCATTATTATTATTCCCTTTGGCAAAGGAGAAGTTCCTGTAAACAAAAATATTGACAGCAGTCCCCTAAGTTCAAACCCAGAAGGGCAAGGCTCGGGAACACAGGTTGATAGTAATCTAAACTTCAATCACCATGTGTCCACAGTGGCAAAGAAAGCCTTCTATGTTGTGCATTTCATAACTAAGGGCATCACATTCAAGACTAAGGATGTCATAACTCCTCTGTATTCGACCCTCATCAGACCACCAATAGAGTAGAAGGCTCCCTTTTGCAAGTAACTCACCAAACACCTGCAGCAGCTGGAGAGATCACAGAGGTTTCTCACCAAGAAAATTTAGGGCCACCAAAACATGACCTACATGAAAAGACTGAAAGCCCTGTCACTGTACTCTATATCCTTCAGACTGATGAGAGCAACTTGTGCCTGGCCTACAGAGCAGTCTCTGACCCTGCTCTGATGGAAATGCCGCATGTCTGCAAATCAAATGGAAGAATAGTCACTCATGCTAGGGATTTCAATTTAGCCTAACGAACAGTAACAGAACATGCTGGAGGGACAGATATGTCTCCCAGAGATTCCCGCTCATCTGGAATAAACTCCTAATTCACATGAAGCAGAGCTCCTCAATGAACCTATTAAAGCTCAATCTAGACAACTGGCTGGGAGACCATAAATTCACCCTGAGACTGGCACCTATGCCCCTCATGGACAGGAGCATTTGGTGCTGATCATAGACTCACTCTGCAAATAAAGACCTTCTAACCACGGTCAATTAAGTAACATGGGTATAACATGGCTAGGCTTGTAAAGGCCCTAAAGTAATTAGCCTAGTAACCTCCTATGAACCTATGAACCTGTTGGGGCATAGATGCTGAGTACTGATGCACAGGATCCCTATCACTAATAAGCCAAATCGGGACATTACACACCAGTAGATGAGTAGCTGATTTATGATGGTCACAAGAACAATGATCACTACCAGACTGTTTCATAGAAGATTACTAGGCTAACAGCTTAAGGGATCTTACCAGCCTAGCCAATATTACCTGATTTTGCCTAATATATGGCCCCTGGGATCAAGAGGATGTTATAGATTTGTGCCTGTGCATCGAGCATCTTACAGATTACCCTGTCCATAAGGGACATAGGAACTGCCCCAGGTGTGAGTTTGTGATTCCTCATCCATTGATCTAAATTATGTTTCAAGAGGATCAAGTAAGGGCTGTACTTAATGTGATGTGAATAAGAAGCCTGTTCCAAAGAAGGGTCAATCTCTGAGACAAATATCTGTCCGCCAGCATCTTTTGTTTGAGTTGTTAAGTTTAGATCCCTAGATCAGGTGACCCTAATGCTGTTTGACTTGAGGATGTAGCAGCTCCATCAGGGCTGGATTTTTGAGTGTCTTGTAGGTCAGGCATAGGCCACCCCTTAATAGTTGGTAGGAGACAGAGTAAAGGGATAAGTCTTTTAGTCAATCCGCAAAGTTCATGTTGTTTACACCCTATATTTTTTTTATGAGGAACCTCTGAGGTTGCTCCAGCTGCTGTAAGTGCCTAGTCAGGTACATGGCAAATGGTGCACTGTACACGATTATTGGTCTAATGAGAGCTGAGTACAGCAGGACTATAATTTCCTTGGATCTGGATGCAATACCTTTACTTATAAGTTATGCAACATAAAAGGACTTCCTCACCACTGTGGACATATGGACACATGACTAGGGAGCACAGGAAAGCTTCTTCATTTGCTGATATACAGGAGAGCAGTGCACAGTATGTGTGTAGTGATCATGTTACTACTTGCTTTTTCAGCCTATATCTTTGCTCTTGGAATAATAATGTGCAGTGGATACTACCCTTTAGGGATCTTAGAATGTTGCTGTCGCCTGCTGTTAAGATGCCCTCTATGACTCCCATGCCCTTCGTAAATCAGCAGCAATTATATTCACTGTCTTGCATGGGCAGAGCACTTCTGAAATTAAAGGTCATGTTATCGTCAAACACTCTGTGCAGTCCATCACCATCAACATCATCATCATCAGCCCCCTTCTACCAATACTTCATTTTCACGCACTTTGTGCAAATCAATAGCTATGGAAATCACTCATGCATGAATTCTTATAATTTTTATTTATTATATTTATTTAAACAGATCATTCAGTTTATTACTTAAAATAGATGCTAGAAATTCAACTTTTTCTGTTTTAAAAATGTTGTACTATAAATTGTGCTAGTAAATTACATGATGAAGCTGATGAAAGCAGTTTATATTGATGTACAAAACATACACTCCACTTTTCTGACATAACCAAAGTACTCCGAATTTTTTCAATAAAACGTGCTGTGTTTCAAAAGTAATCTACTTATGGGGCAGTATATGTGCATATCTGAAGATGGCAATGTACTGATCTACATTATCAATGCAGAATCACTGTGATCTGCTTATACCATTTAAAGATTTTGTTTATGATTGCCTCATTCTGATTAACAACTATAATGTCCAAAATGAGAGACCCTATGGCCTGCAGCATACTTAGCATAGGGGATTATGAGCAGGCATAGGGGATTATGAGCAGGCATAGGGGATTATGAGCAGGTCGCTGATCATAACTGGCTTATTATCAGTTTGAGATATGCATGCCAAGAAATTGACATCAAGAGTGAAGTTCAAGAGGTGAATCGTATCATCCAGGCTGAGAACATGTAATAAAGTTATGATTGGAGACCCAGTCATAATTCTTTGTAGTTCAGAGAGCTTTATCTGTTCCATGTACTAATAGTTGCCGGGAAAAAATCTCTAAATGTGTTGTTGGTTTTCAAAGCCCTTAAACACTTAGTGAGTGCTGTCAGAAAGACAATGTAAGAGATTCTGTTATGTCAGAAAAAGTCAATTATCATTACCAGCACAGACAGCAGGCAGAACCAAAAGTGTTTTTTATTCTGCTACTGTTGTTTCCTGGTCTGTACTGGTTTAACTATCAAGTGCAATACTCAGCCTTAACAACTGAAGCAGGGGTTGCTTAACATTTGTTAATATCGGGTCTCACACTATAGAAGCACTTGACTGATTGTCCTTTTTATGCTATTGGAGAGTCATTACCACACTCGTATTTGTTTAGCCAGTAAATACGTTTATGGCTACACTCTTGTTGTGTACTGTTATTTCACTGAAAAAATGCATTTTCATCCTTTGCCATCACATTTGCAACATCTGATACTATTTTTATATGTTGAATATTACTACTGGGCTTTATTATGCTACTACCTTGCACTGCTGTTTTGTTTAAATAAATGGCTTGCACTCAGCTGAAAAAACAAAGTAAAATCGCAACAAACTAGAGATTTAAAACATCTTTGGCTGCCCAAACCAAAAGGGGCTACTGAATTATAAATAAGAGAGCAAAAAGAACAGAATGTCATCTTTCTGGTAGCATGACACATCAAGTAATAAGAGGGCTTTCACTGTTAGTTATCACAGTGACTCCTTTGCTGGAACCTGAGAAACAGTCCTACAGCTTGTATGGCAATATTCTTTGAATAAGGCAGAATAGTTCATATTTATTTTAAAGACCGAATGATGCAGAGGCAGGAATATCTGTCTGTGCATGTGGCATAAACAGAATTAATGATGATGATGATGCTAATCATAATAATAATAATAATAATAATAATAATACATTAACTTATGCAGAATCTAGAAAAGACTAACTACCCAAAAAATGGATGTGAATATTGAAATTGAAGATCGGGGAATGGTAGTCTCGTAATAATTGTTTACTATATCATTTTTTGTTAAAGCATTTGTGTTTACCAAATAAGCAACATTACAGTGCTGGTGTTTTCATTACTGTCTGCATGCATACACTTTGTTTCAATTATCATTCATACAGAAATAAATGTTATTCTTTGTAGGAAATGTTAAACAGATCTGTTAAAGACTGAATTTAAAATATTTCTTTATTATTTTATTAGAGAGTAGTTCTAAGATTCTTTACCCACATGCACAGTAAGGTCACAATACATAGACAAGTACTGTTCAAGCACAAAAGTCTTAATTATTAGGAAGTTGCTGTAAGAGGAGCCACAGAGCAAATCAGACATATTGTGCATTGAACAGAGCTGGCAGTCCAAGCAAAGGACCATGTAATTAATGACAGAAACAGCGATAATGAAACGGACAGCATTAGGCTGTCCTATAGCTGGAGCAGCACTACAGTAAGGTATGTGAATGACATGACAGATGCCACAGCAAAGGCAGGCTAGTATGGTAATGTCAGTATGGAGTCATACATGCAACGTAAGGTCACATAGCTGCATGTCATGCATATCTTGTACAAGGAAGGCAACATATTGATTAACAGATAGACCTGGGTTGTTGTGCACAGGAAATTGTCAGTCCTGTTTACTATGTAAATGGGGGAGGAGTACCCATAAAACAAGAAAAGTGGTTGGGGAAGGAAGGCACTTTAAAGTTGGTTGGGGAAGAAAGGCACTTTTTTGTATGACAATCCCTTTTGTAAGATATGCAAAACAAGGTAGGGACTGTTGTGAGGGACAGTTGTAGGTGGGTTAAATAGAAAAGGCAGACAGCAGGGACAGATAGACAAATTTTGAACACAGACTCAGACAGACAAGGCAGTGTACACAGAGAAGGTGGGAAGAAGAGTGGCTGGGTGCAGACATACAAAGGCAAACCAGTGTGTGGATGCAGAGGGTTAGACAATGAATATAAAATGTGGAATGACGCATAAAACAGGACACTCAACAGGATGAGGATAAAGTCTGGTCCTTGCATAATTGGATGATCCAAATCCAAGCATCACTCACCTGGCTGACTGATGATACATGTCAGTTTCCTCCCCTGCTTGTCCAATGAATGGGGCCTTCCAGCTGTGTTAATCCAGTGGGTGTATATTATGTTATCGAATCTGTAAAATTTCTAACGTCATATGGTCGAAGCCATCTGACTAAACTTTTAAAAGTTCAAAAAGTGAAAAAAAAAAAACAGAAAAAACTTACGTGACCATTTTAAGCAGGGGTCAAGCCCCCATGCACCCCCCGCACTCTTTAAATATACCAACTCCGAGATTGCACTACAGTGCAGAATAGGGAAATCTTCCCATTCCACACAGTACGGAGATCTCCTTTGAAACGTTCAAACTTTTAAAAGTTCGATAACGTAACATGTACGCAATCCAGTAGCTGTACCAAAAGGTGTTATTCATTGCTGATACAAGCATTCAGTAACTGGCATAACTTAGAAGCCACCAACCTCTGCAACTGATGCCAGGACACCAGAAGAGAGCTCTTTGATCCTTTCTCAGAAGGGGATCCTTTAGCCTTCCAATCCTGAGAAGCAGATAGGGAATGCCTCAATGACCCTACTAATTCACCCTCAGCAGGTCATCATCCTTCTCCTAGTGAAAGACAGACTTAGTGACCACTGATAATTCACTAGAAGCATTTGCTGATGCAGCCCAAGGTAACCATTGCCTCACCTATGCCTCTTCCAGAAATGGACTAGAAACAGATGACACATGAAGAAAACAAGATTGCACACACATACCAGAAACAGAATCACATTTCTACAGTGTAGTGGCACATATACCATACAATGCCTATTTACCGATGAGGCACTCCTTCCTTCTATGACACTCACACATATTTAGCTTTCACTGCTCTAATACTGGAAAACAAATAATGTACTCATAAGTGAACAGGTACAAGAGTTAAGATAGTAGAAGACAAAGGTACTGTAAAATGCTTGCAATAAATTTCAGACTCCCACTTCGGAACCCTTCCCTCCAAGTAGTGAAGTATGACAGGGGGCACCACTTCAGGTCACACTATCTATCTAAGCATGACTTACCAGAATGGTGATGCCAGTGGCATCACTTAGCATCCTAGCATGCTAATGCCAGGCATCCTAATTCTGCAGAGGACCTATAGTTTTCAAACAGCTAGTAATCCCTGAAGTTCCTGTGCAGAAAGGACAGGAAAATCCTGCTATCCCTGGAACACCATGCATTCCCCAGTGCTTGAAAATGTCATGGCCACTCACTCTAGTTAACTTAAGGAGTAAAATGTCATTACCATACACACTGATGCTTGTTTGTGAATCACATGGCATGCACTGTAGCATTACACTACAGTGCAAAACACACTGTAGCATTGCACTACGGGTACATGCATGCAGTATTTATAAGCATGCGCTGACTATATGCTGCTTGGTCATTGCAGTGTGCAAGTACAGCCCCATGATGTTTGGTTAGCAAGTATCAAATTACTTCATTAACATAACAACTACAAGAATTAGCTTTTGCTACCATGATATACAGTATCTGTGCCATTTTGTACAGCCTCACTTAATAATGAAAAATTGTAAAATAGAGAAACTTCAGTACATATTATTTACACTGTGAGCTTTATTGAATTAAGGGCAGAGTCCTCTCTGGTAAAGTATCTCAACGAGAACAAGAAATCCTGTGGTGGATGTCAGTGACAACCAGACAGATATCACGAAGTATGGTTAATTAAAAATCGATTACATTAGCATAGCATCTGCCTGTGACTGGGAATGACAAACCATGTTCATCAGAAAATGGTGGAAGACATGCTACAAGATGTATTGAGTCCCATGTGGGCAGCAGCACAAACTCTACATGGTGTCCTATAGGGGAAAGAGTTGTACAGACCAACCGCTTTGGGCATCTACTGTGGTGCACAATATCCTCAAGATAGGAGAACACGGATCACAGACTGCATGCCGTGGCAGGGCTAGCCACTTGATGGTGTAAAATATGGCTCTAGGTGATTCGGTCGTGTTGACTAATGTCGTCAAAAATGGGCATGGGTAGTTACTGGTGATAAGTGGGTTGAGGACCCAGCCTACTCTGACTCACACCAGGGACCCATGCTAACGTGGGGGAGGGGTATATGTGCTACTATTGGCCAGTGTGCACCCGCCATAAAACCCAGCAGCCCGGGGTCAATAAGCTACTGGCTGGCTGGTGTCTAGTTGCCCAACCTGGGTTACCTGGGATAGCTCTGTTGAGTGAAAGCTGGATGTAAAACCAACCAACCTGCCAAACATGAACTGAGAATTGCTACTCTTAATGTAGGTTCACTGACAGGATGCAGCTTGGAAGTAGATGCCATGATGATACTGAGGAGGCTGGACATTCTATGTATCCAAGAGATGAAATGGAAGGGCAGTGCAGCAAAGCCACTTGGCTTGGGATCCAGAGTCTACTCCTCAGTGGAGGGCAGGCTAGAAATGGTGTAGGAATTGTGGTGAGAGAGAGGCTTCAGAAGGCAGTAAGGGATATCATCAGAATTAATGAAAGACTCATGGCAGTCAGACTCCAGTGTAATGATAGGGCAGTATTCATAATCTCAGCCTATGCTCCACAACAGGGTTGTGATAGTGATGAAAAAAGAGTGCATTCAGACAGCAGTTGCAGGACCTACTAGATAAAGCAGGACAACATAAATTGGTGCTGATAATGGGTGACTTGAATGCACATATTGCGACAGACAGAACAGGCTATGAGGACTGCCTGGCCCACATGGGTGGGGCAACAGGAATAAAGAAGAAGAAGCCATTCTAGACTTCTGTCTGGCAAATGGTTTGATAGTAGCCAACACATGGTTCAGAAAGAGAGACAGTCACACGATCACATACAAGAGTAGTCAATATTCAACTCAGGTAAACTTCCTCCTAGTAAGGAAAAGGCACCAGGGCGGAATCCATGATTGCAAAGTCATCCCCAGTGAAACAGTTGACCTACAGCATAAACCACTAGTTGCCACACTCAGCTGCAAGCAGTGGTCAGAGAATGCTCTAAGGTCAACAGAGACCAGGCTGAAGACTTGGAAGTTGACAGGAGAGAAAGTACAACAGTTCAATGATTTACTCAGGGCTCTAGCACCCCAAGAAGAGGAGGAACTAGGTGGAGTTGAAGAAGAATGGCAGCACCTAAAAACAGTATATGTTAGAACTGCAGAAAAGATATGTGGCCGAGCCAGGTATGGAAATAAGGTACATAAGGAAAGCTGGTGGTGGAATGCAGAAGTCCTGGAAGTCATCAAAAGAAAGGAGTGCAGGAAGAAGTGGGAGACAGAAAAGACTGATCAGGCTAGGAAGACCTACTGGTTGGCTAACAAAGAAGCTAAGAAAGAAGTTGCAATAACAAAGAATAGGGCATCAGAGGCACTGTACCAAGTTCTGGAAAGTGGCTCAGTAAAGGCCACAAAGAAACTATATCAGGTTGCAAGGCAAAGAAATAAAAATAAAGAAGATAGTCAGATACCCTTCATAAAGGATGCCAGCAACAACCTGATCACCAGTCCATAGGACATCGAAGGCAGATGGAAGGAATATTTCCAGCAGCTTCTGAATGAAGAAAACCCTACAGAAGGTGTACTGCCCCAAAAACAGCCTACAATGAGAGAAGAAGAGGAGCCCACCCAAGAAGAAGTAAGAACAGCACTAAGGAAGATGAAGTCAGGGAAAGCAGCAGGCTCAGATGAGGTCACAGCAGATATGATAAAGATGTTGGGTGAGATAGGGGAGAAATGTCTCCTGAGGGTATTAATAGCAGTGTGGAGAGAAAGGTGTATCCCAGATGACTGGAGAATAAGCATACTCATGCTAGTGTACAAAAACAAAGGGAACATGTACAGAGGCATCAAACTCCTATCACATTGCATGAAAGTTCTGGAGAGGGTGATTGATAAATGGATACACAGAGTAGTAGAATGTAAGATGGGAGATGAGCAGTTTGGATTCAGATCAGGATGCAGCACGATTGACCCGATGTTTGCATTGAGACAGATACTTGAGAAGAAGCTAGAGATGTAGAAGGAATCCAACTGGGCATTTCTAGACCTGGAAAAAGCATATGACAAGGTCCCAAGAAAGCTGATCTGGGCAGTACTGCAGTGGTTTGAAGTCCCAGAAACATTGGTAGAATTAGTGCAGGGTATGTACAAGGACACAATGACTCAAGTACGAACAGTGTTTGGCCTCACAGAGGGGTTTCAAGTGGGAGTGGGTGTACATCAGGGTTCAGCTCTGAGCCCACTGCTGTTCGTACTGGTGATGGACTACATTAGCAAACAGGTTGGAGGGGACAGATCAACAAAGCTGCTGTATGCAGACAATGTGGCAGCACAGGCAGACTCTGAGCTAGAACTTCAGCAAAGGATAGGAGAATGGAATGCAAATCTGAAGGCACACGGGATGAAACTAAACACAGGTAAGAAGGTAGTCATGGCAACAAATTGGGGAAATCAGAAGAAGCTGACAATAGCGATAGAAGAGAAGATAGTGAAACAGGTAAACAGCTTCAAGTATCTGGGAGAGGTAGTTGTGGAGAAGGGTAGTCTGAATTAAGAGGTTAAAGCTAGAATCAGAGGAGCTGCAGCTGATTGGTATAAAGTATCAGGTGTAGTCTATGACAGAAGAATGTCAAAGAAGCTGAAAAGTAAGGTGTACAATTCAGTGGTGTGACCAGTACTACTGTATGGTACAAAACCTGAGCAGTAAAGGCAGAGCAGATGAAGAAGCTAGAGGTCATGGAAATTAAGTGCCTGAGAAAGGTGGTAGGATGCACACTGTGGGACAGATGAAGAAATGAGGATATAAGAGCAGAAGCAAAGTAGCTCCAATTGCAGGAAAGATCAAAAAGAACAGATTACGGTGGTTTGGGAACATGTGTAGAAAAGCAGAAGACAATCTGGTGAGGAAGATTTGGGACAGACAGGAAGAAAGTAAGAGGAAGCAAGGACTTCCAGAAAGACGTGGATGGATTGTGTGAAAGAAGATCTGTGACAGTTAGGCATGAGTGTTGAAGAAGGCAGGAGTATGGCACTAAATCGAGAGAGAGTTGGTGACAGTTAACATGATACCCTAACCCCATGTAGAAAAATGGGAAAAAGGGGGCTGATGATGACGATGATGATGATGTATTGAGTCCCATGGCCATACATTAATGCTGGCTTCAGTATGAAAATTGGGGAGGCTGTACATTGCACTAACTGTAGTTGAAAACCAGAGCATAAAAATGGAAGGTTGCAGCCATGGTTGCAGTTAGTATATGGGGAAATGCTTCTGGGTAAAGTAACTGCAGGCGATAATGAGGAGCATAAATGGGTTGGCTTTGGGCGTAGGTATGTGCATCCTAAAGCCCACCATACATAACCACCAAGTGACATAATTCACCCACAAATATATATTTACTTACATGGCCACCGGAGGAGAGCAATTACTGAAAAAGTTAATTAACCAGAAGAATAAAATGCTGCTGTAAGTACTGCACACATATGGTATGCACCTCCTTGTCAAAGGGTCTATAGACAAGGATTGCCAGGAACGGGAACTGGTGCAGGATGTGAATGCTGTGGGAGGCCATAGTAGGTCTCTACAATAGGTGTGACAAATGACTACTGATAATATACACTCTGCAAAGGAAAATGCATGGGACATTGTGACAGACAGGTCCACAACAGGAGGGTGGACTAGCAGTACTGGACAGTCACTGAGGTTGAGACATTTTGTCTCAATCACTTTACAGGGGAAGTCACTCCTCATGGCTTGGGGTAGTTTAAATGTGGGAGCACCCAGCCACTCCAATGGCAGCTACTAACACATGTTGCTGTCTTACTCAAGCTAATACTCATAGTGTTACTCCCAGCTTGTACACCATGAGTCAAAATAGCTAACTGACATGGAGAGATACATCTGTTTTACACACTGCTAGCTTGCTCAGCCATTTCGCATGCATAATCCATGTGGCTTGTTTCTTTGGGTTTCATTATTTCCAAGTAATTGTGCACTTGTTAGCTTGCTCTGCATACATAATTATTGTGACCCTTGCACAACTGTATTATGACTTAGAATTGCCAATAACCTGTGCATTGCATTTACCACAATAACTTATGCAGTGCAATACACTTCTTATGCCTGAACTGTAGCCTTAAGTTTCTCACTTATAACAACTGAAAGCAGTGAATGTTCTCATGTAATCCCATTTCTTTAAAAAAACGTACTTTGATTTATCATCTGCTAGAAATGTCATGGTAGAATTCTGAAAATGTAAAGGATTTTGCTCACTTCAGAAAACAATCCAAATTACTTTGTCATGCTTAGCTGAATAAATAGATCTCAAGCCACTAATTCACTGCTAAAAGCATTTCATTTTCTAAGATATTTGAACATTGGACTGCAGTTGTTCAAGGGTTATTTGGTAGAAAGCACATTTTTTTTATTTTGCAGCCCTCCCTAGCATTTTTGGCTTTCTGAACAGGTTTGACACTAAAGCTCTTTAGGAATAACATTCAGTTGCTGTCAGACCTTCTACTAGTGGTGTCACTGTCAATCAGATTGCTGTTCTGATCAAGCATATTCTGGAACATATAGCTGCCATTCAAAGGGTAGCTGTCATTCTAACCACAGTCAGAAAATAATATGACATATAAAACACCCTGTTTGGCATGTGGAATTTATAACTCAAAAAACTGCTACAACCAGGCTCATTTTGCCACAGAGGCATAATGCTAATAGAAATAAAATCTGAGTGGCTTTCACCTTGAAAATGACAACTTCCACTTGCATAAACTGGTTCACGTCCAGCTGCATACTCTGATTCTTTGAACATCTCTCTAACATAGACCAACATACTCTGGCCACCTCTGAAAGCACAACGTGTTTTCCAGCTCACTTATTTTGGTTACACCAGCTCTTTAACATGTTCTCTAGATTTACATATGTCATATTTATTAAGACAATTTAAATATTTTGTGTTATACCTGCCAGCTAACTTATCCAAAGATACGTATTAAAATAATGAAAAATGACTATTTTCTTTCATAAGCATGCTTAATATAAGCATATAAAATGCATTCATTTTACTTTCCAGTTTTGTTTTCTGTCTTCCTGCTATTTTCTCAAAGACAGATGAATGCTCCATGTGGATCTTTTCCTATATTCAAGGACTACAGTTAGATACCATGGTAATTGTGTAGGAGTAATTCAGTATTCATTCTTTTGTCTTAAGAATGATGCTCAGTATGGCTAATGGAAATGAAATCTACCATTGTTTCTTAGAAAAGTATCTCTCCACAGATAATTTTAGATGTATGAAGTGAAAAACATGAAAAGAAGAAATGCAACATTGACATTTATAAATCTATAATATGTAGAACAGCTATGTCTTTTTCAGAGTTTTATTTTTCCATTTGTTAGTAGATTAGGTGTCTAACATTTATATATATATATATATATATATATATATATATATATATATTATATATATATATATATATATATATATATATATATATATATATATATATATATACACACACACACACACACACACAGACACACACACACACACACACACACACACACACACACACACACACACACACACACACACACACACACACACACTAAAATTAAACTATCTCCAAAATGTACTTTCACCTTTATTTAAGTACCACAACATTCTTTCCTTTAGTTTTTACCCATTCCTACTTCCCTTTTTGCAACAGTTAACAAGCTATCAATCATGCCAGTCTTCTTGAAATCCTGTATGGTGATATCATTGTCATTTATTTTAGATAAGTATTATTAAACTGGTAGGTGAAATGATCTTCACAGATCTTTTAATTCTTGTTCTCCAAATTTAACACAAACCATTAAATCATCCAACAGTGAACTGAAGACCACAGGTGCCTCCAAAAGGAGCATCCAGTCACTTCTTGCTACGTATGACTGACATTGCTCTGCAATTGTTTTATGAAAACAGGGAACGTGTGTGTGTGTGTGTGTGTGTGTGTGTGTGTGTGTGTGTGTGCGCACGCAAGTGCGCATGTGTAAAACTATATATATATATATATATATATATATATATATATATATATATATATATATATATATCTATATGCACATTGATAGATAGCTATGTCGATACATCAAAAAGTCAACACATCAAAAGGCAACTGATTGAACACAACTTGCCAATTATCAGTATGCTGAAAACAAAAAAAAACAATGTTTTTTTTAGGGGGCAAACACTCCCCTGCACCCCCCACACCTCCTGCTAATTGTATATACTAACTCAGAGGTCGCTCTACAGTGAAGAAAGGGCAAACTCCCTTCAATCTCAAACAGTGAAAAAGCTGGTACATTCCATCAGCTGATTTTTAATCAGCTGTACCTGCTTTTTCCTTTCAACAATTTACAAACATGGTGGCACAATGTGTACAACTGATCTCTCACAGCAAGAGGCCCGCTGTTTTGCTCGGATGCCTCCTATATGGTATCTTCATGTCCCTCCTGTGTTTGTGTTGGTTCTCCCCAGGTATTCTGGTTTGCACCCACCTCAGAGAGACATGTGGTAGGCTGACTGTTGACTTTAAATTCTCTTAGGTATATAAGTGTAAATGTTATGGACAGTTCGTTTCTGTTTCCTATCTGTCTGGTAAAATCTATGGATGCTGTCATGCTGTCACCCTTTCATAGGCTCTCCATAGGAGTAGGTTGTGACTTGTGGTTGTGAATAGGTGATACCTATTTGTTTATATATAGATATACAAGTATATATGTTTATCTATCTATATGGTTCCACTTCATAATCTCGAAATCCAGAAATATTGAATTTTAGTATCTCGAGACCATAAAGTTGAACGCTTGAAATCCCGAAACCCCAAAACTGCGAAACACAAAATTGCGGACATAAACACCACCATACACCACACAACACATGCACCATCCTACCCACACTACAACAAATAAACAAACAAAACACACACTACATATAAGTAGGGGGGCAAGCCACCCCACACACCCCCACACCCCTCCTACTTATATATACTAACTCCAAGATTGTACCAAACAGAAAAAGACAGCAAACTCACCACTAGATACTCTACAGTACCCTCGGACACACACATCACAAATATATAAACGCCACCACTTTCAACACTTAAACACTCATATTTTTAGCTGCCTACCCTAACCCACAATTAAAACTTCCAAACACACTCACATACACTCAAACAAATACATAAAACCCTAACACAATACTCACATACCTTACATACCAGCCAAATCCACACAGTAAATCATACATGCCGCACACACTACATCCTGCGACAAATACCGGAACACCATAACTGTGAATTCGACATTTCCGGATTCGTGGTTATGGAGTTTCATGATTTTAAAAATTCGACTATATGGTCTTGAGATACTGAAATTTGATATTTCAGTATTTCAAGATTATAAAGTGGAATCATCTATATAGCTAGATAGATCCCAGAGAAGGGAGAAAGGCAAGAGAATCTGGAGAAAACAAATGCAATATAAGTATATGTTCACTGGATGAGAATCATTAACTATTCAGTCCATTTCAAATGCCAGTTGGAGATTCATCACACTCTCCCCAAGAAATAAACACCACTGCAAAACCATTGAACATTTTAACTGGCTACCTGTGCAACAATGTGATGAATTTCTACTTGCCTCTCATCTATTTAAACTTAGCAAGAATGGCACCTTCCCTCCTCTAGCTAACAGAATACTCAGAGATGCACCATCATACAGCCTCAGACATCTTAACCCATAATGTCTTCTTCTCCAAAATCCCCAGATTAGGCTTCACTGCATAGATTGTGCTTTCTTAATCCTTGGTCCCAAACTGTGGAAACCTGTCCCTTCTTTTCTAAAAGATCATTCCACTTACCCTATTTTCCTTTCACAAATAAAAGCACATTTCAAGACTCTAGGTAAATGCAACTAATATGTCTATGGTCATATAACTTAACTTCTTTGTTCCCTTTTTCTGTCTATGTACCTTGCTCTGACAATATTTTTGATAGTGCTTCTTTCATTATGCCAGCTCAGATTCCCACTCTATATATAATGCAGGTATATATATATATATATATATATATATATATTGTGTTTCTTTACTCATTCTGTATATAATGCCATGTACATATTGCCTTTATTTCCTCATGTCAGCAATGACATTCACTTTGTATATATATCTCTCTCTCGATATATATATATATATATATATATATATATATATATATATATATACAGATATAAAAAATATGCATTTTGTCATTTATTCTGTATACAATGTCATTTAACAATTGTGTTTTCCCCAGGTTGAGAATGAAGTAAGTCCAATGGGATCAATGATCTACCCTGGTTAAAAATTTCAAAATAAAATTAAATGAATGAATAAAATAAAGATCTGCTTAGGCTCTTAACTGGTTTGTTTTTTTCCCTCTGAAATGAGGACTTTATTTTTGCTAAGTTTAGCTGAGTAAGTTGCGGTGTGTATACACACACACCATTTTGTAAGCAACCCTACATTATAATAGTATAACAGTTCAAAGCCATATTAACCCTTCCTTCTCTTTTTGTACTTCTCAGACACTTGGAAGAGGGTTAAAAATAATAGGACATTTAACTCATGAGACTCTCGACCCACGGAAACATTTTATATTTAGTGTATATCTCTCCCCCTCAACTTATTTTTACATGGCATGCTTCTCTCAAACAACCTTTATTTATAGCCTCAAAATGGTGGGAAAAAAAAAAAGAAAAAAGCCTCAATGAAATTACAGAGCATCTGGAAGAAATAACTAGGCCACTGACATTCATCTTTAACCCATCAACTGTATGTCACTGAAAATCTGAACAAAGGTGTTGTTACAGTGGTGCATTTTCAACTGACCTTCATATACCCTATTCCATTCTGCAATGCAGAGTGCAAAATATAATCTAGTGATCACTAACCCTTAAACTACTTGATCAAGATTAATTTATTTTTGCAAATTTCCAACATGATATCCTAAATGCCACAATTATAAATTCAATGCATTTTTATTGCAAGACACTTAGCTTAAGATCAACTCACCATACTATTCCGTAATCATGAGACATATTGTACACAAACTATGAAAGAAAATAGCAACCTAAATGGCTGTAACCAAGACTAACAACACATTAGATCATCACTGGCTGACCATAAATTGAGACAGATTTATTTGTAGCAACTCATTTAATTAAGTAACATGCTAACATGTGACCAGTTACATAATACAATATTGGTTCATCAAAAAACAAAAAAAACACATACCATCAATAAAAACAATTGAAAATACATCTTATCTGGGCAAGAAAATGAATAGTTTGTCCAGTTTTAATGCTACCAAATCTGAATTTTTTTATAATATCAAATGACTGCTATATTAAAACTTTAATTGAGAGGAAAAAGACAAAAAGTCTAGCGTGATTGGACATCATATGCTAATAGGTCTACCTTTCTCCTCCTTTCACATTTACATAAGCAAGAACAATCATTTAGTGAGACTTCAGGAACTACTACATCTTCAGGTGATATGATGCATTATGTTGAATTTTTAGAAGAAACTAATGTACATTTTATCCAGGAAGGTCAGAGAGGCTTGCAAACAAGCGGTACTATCAGTTATCAAGAAACATATTTAAAATGGATTAACAAAACATGAATTATCAAAAAGTGAACTTTCCTGTCTCAGGAAGGAGAAGAGAGAAATAGTTAAGTTCATTCAACAAACAAGGTAGGTCTTATTTATTTATTTATTTATTTCACATTTATTAAACGGGTTGGTCCAACTGAGCACAGGTCCATTTTCAGTGGAGACCTGAGGAGAAAAGATGCAAGAAAAACAGTTATAATTTATACAGTAATAAGTTATACAAAAGTAACAAAGGGCAATTTCACAGTGTACATATATAGAAAGATATCACAATTTTGCATGAGTATAAAAATTAAAGAAACAAAAAATGGAGAAATGTGCCCAATAGTAATCAAGTAATTATAATGATACACCTATGAAATAGAGAAAAAGAGACATCATATATGCAAGTAATTATAAACATAATACATTTGTGCAGATTGTATAGCTCCACTGCATTTTCTAAGTAGGGTAGAGCAAGAAACTTACAGCACAAAAATGGAAGAGGCAAATGTTAGGATCGGGATTAGGTAGGGTCCTGGCAGGGGCATAATCAAGTTTTCTGGAGAAAGTGTTTTAGTTCTTTTATGAAGCTGTTAGTTTGTGTAATGCCAAGAAAATAGGCAAACAAACAAACTTCTCAAAAGTCCAAAAACCAAAGAATGGCAAACAAAAGGCAGAGGACAAAATAGAGTCACTCTATAAACTTTTACTAAAAAAAATATACGATAAACATGAAGCGCTTTTCATCTTGTTAAATGCAAAGACTTCTTCAGATGCAAGTAAAACCTGTCTTAAAACATTTTAAATAGATGAATACATTGTCATGTGATCCCAACCCACCCAGTGAAATCCAATTAATGATCTATGCATGTTTTACATTGTGAATAGCATGATTCCTTATTGTAACATAAACTACTTGTTTCCACTTAGAATGAGAATGTTATTTTATTGTCCTCGTATTGTTTTAATTTTTTCTACTTCTTTTCTGTCCTTGATAGTAATTGTTGCTCAAAGGGAATGTACTAGTCATTGTACGGTACAATATTTGGGGTGGGTAGGATGTATTCTTCATTGTTGAAAGAAGCAATGGCACTAAAGTCTAAAATAGGACTGACGTCTTTAAGTGTAACAACAAAATATACACCAGGATCTTTATTAAATAAAGTTTTCGGGTCTACACCCTTCATCAGTATAACTTAACATATAAAAAACCACCATTTAAATAGGAGAACATAAAGTCACATGCTTCAACCCAACCCACCTAACAATAAAAATTAAAGCTACAATGAATCAATAAATATATGCAAAGTAGCACATAAAAAATCACATCTATAAAGCATATATATTTTTATAAATAAACAATTTTATACTGTTTCATATGAAATCACATGCACCATACTTAAAAATTAATAATTAATAATTTTAATTATTAATTATTAATTTTTAAGTATGGTGCATGTGATTTCATATGAAACAGTATAAAATTGTTTATTTATAAAAATATAAAAAGATATAAAAATATATATGCTTTATAGATGTGATTTTTTATGTGCTACTTTGCATATATTTATTGATTCATTGTAGCTTTAAATTTTTATTGTTAGGTGGGTTGGGTTGAAGCATGTGACTTTATGTTCTCCTATTTAAATGGTGATTTTTTATATGTTAAGTTATACTGATGACGGGTGTAGACCCGAAAGCTTTATTTAATAAAGATCCTGGTGTATATTTCGTTGTTTTATTCAAGCAGTTGCAGTAACACCTATTGCTGAATTTGGTCTTTAAGTGTAAAACATGCATAGATCCTTAATTGGAGTTCACTAGGTGGATTGGGATCACATGACAATGTATTCATCTATTTAAAATGTTTTAAGACAGGTTTTACTTGCATCTGAAGAAGTCTTTGTATTTAACAAGATGAAAAGCGCTTCATGTTTATCGCATATTTTTTTTAGTAAAAGTTTATAGAGTAAATCCACTTTGTCCTCTGCCTTTTGTTTGCCATTCTTTGGTTTTTAGTTTGTATAATGCCACATAAACTGGCATGGAGTTCAGTGTTCATTTTGGGCCTATAAATGTGAAGGAGTTTTTAGTACTGCATAAGGGATGGGAAGGGGTATAGTAAGTGACTAGAATGGAGAGAGAGTGACAAGCAGTGGGTTTATTGAGAAGGAAGTGGGTTATATGAAGTTGGGATAATTTAAGATGATGAGGAAATTCAGTCCAGAGTAGTTTATTGAGAGCGAGGCAGTGGTGGGTGGGATTAGAAGTTAGTTGCAAATTTTGCGATTTTATTGTAAGTTTGTTCAAGTTTGGAGAGCAGGCAACATTGAAGGTTGGTAAGGACTGGGGCACCATAGGGGAGGCAAGGAAAGAGATAGGCTTGAGCCAGGGTGAGTCTGTAACCAACAGATAGAAATTTTTTATTGCGGTATAGTAGGCCAAGTTTTGATTAATTTTTTTAATTAATTGCTGGATATGTAAGTCAAATTTTAGCTGGTCATCAATTGTCATGCCTAGTAGTTTTGTGTGAATGTCAACATTGATGATGGTTTTAAGAGACAGCAACCAAATAAAAAAGGAAAATCCAGAATCCAAGTAAATCAGTGTAATAAACTAATGTAAATAATGAAAAAGAATAAAACACCAGTTAAACATGGCAAACTACATAAAAACAGTTTTATTACACCAAATGAAATGTAAGCACTTTTGTGGTCAACCAACTGCTTCTTCAGACAAAGAAATCTTACAACTCATACCCATTTTAAATAATACATTGACCAATGATACTTCTCTTCATCATTATTACTGATGATGTCAAATATGTGCGCCAAAAATACTGCATCAAATGCATGACGCATACATAAAAATACATGAATATATAAAAAACATATATCTCTATGCATAAAACTATAAAATATATTCACATATGCTATTATTCAATGTTTAAGTGGTCTAGCTTTCAAAAATGGTTTTAATGACAGCTTAGCATTCAGACCAGGCGATCTATCTGCATTCAGCAACAGAATCCAAATCTGTTCTGCGCCTCTGTTGTGTCTGTAGTACTTCTTATATCACCACCCATTACTCCTTCTGTTATAACTTCTAAAACCATGAACTTAAAAATGTGTCCTCAACCTTCCTTAGTTACACGCTGTGCAAGTGCATTAGTCTCCTTAGCATTTGCTATGTCTCTATAATGTTCTAATATTCTATCTTTAAGTAAATGGCTAGTTTTTCCTGTATAAAGAACATAACGTGGTACAGATACTGAAATATACCACATTCCTAGTTCTACAATCAGCGTAGAAACTTAAATCTATCTTAAAACCAGCATATGGATGTGAGAAATGTGCACCTGTGTATATGTAACAACATGCTGTGCAATTTCTACAGGCATATGTCCCAATTCTGTTAGATTCTATTATACCCATATTCCTACTAGGTTTATAACATAAATGCCTTCTAAGGGAGCTATTATTCCAAAAGGAAAAATGTGGTTCTTCAGCTACCACATCTTTCAATTCTTCGACAGTGGTCAATATGTTCCAGTTCTTTTTAATAATATCACATACCTTATTGATGTCACTGGAGTAGAAAAGTGGCATTCTCAGAAAGTTCCTTCTTATTATTCCATCAGCCTCATTGGATAAGGTGCTCTCTTCATTATAGTAAGGTTTGAACTTTCCTTTCCTCTCCTTCCAAGCATTCATAATGTACATATCTATATCCTTCTCTTTATAGTCCCTCCTACTAAAATCACATTTTAATAATAGTGTTGCTGATTCAAGTTGTACATCATTATTATATAACCTCATGACCCTATAGAATTGTCCTTTCATGACATTCCGCATGACGTGTCTAGGGTGCATACTATTATTATGCAATAAACTATTCTTCCTGATAGGTTTCCTATAAAGACTAGTTTCTACATTCCTCAATTCTGTCTTATTCATCTTTACATCAAGGGAGTCTATCTGCTCTGATGAAAATTTTAAAGTAAACCTTAGGAAGCTAGTTGTTGTATGTAAATATACTGAATAAATTCCTTCAGGATATCTTCTGAACCTTGCTATAGCAGAAGCACATCATCCACAAAGCGAACGTACCACGCTATCTGGTCAGTGTATTCATTACTGTGTAGAATATATGCATTTTCCCATTGCACTAATGAAAGGCTGGCATAGCTATTTGCACAGGCTTTGACCATAGCCACATCAGCCTTCTGAAGAAAGAATTCACTCCCAAAAATGAATGCATTATTCTCCAAAATAATATCCAGTAAGGCACATAGCAATCTCACTTTATCATTATCAAAATTCTTAATGTTTAGTAACTCTCTAACATTTTCAATACCCCATTCATTAGATATTACTGTGAACAGGGATTCAGTATCTAATGTAACAAAGGTAATCATTCTTCAGACTCATAACTCTAGTATATAGTCTCTGTAAGAATGTTTTTGTGTCTTTTAAGATTGTTTCACAACTGTCTAATATAGGATGCAAGTTCTTCTCTACATAAATAGATATGGGTTCAGTGACCCAGAATTTACTGGAAATTATGGGGCACATAGGTGGAGTTCTATAATTCTTATGGATTTTAGGTAGTCCATACATGCTAGGAATCAGTGGGTGTTCTACATTAAAATAGTTAAATACACTCTCTGAGATCATACCTGTAAATAATAGATCAAAAACAAGAAACAATACTTTATCTATTAGCCCTTTAACTATATCCTTCGACACAGGTAAATAAGTTCTTCTGTCATCCAGCAGTTTTTTCATTTGTGCAACATATAGATCTCTATCCATAACAATAATGTCCCCTCCTTTATCAGCCGGTCTTATTTCTAAAGAGCACATTTCTTTCAATTCACTTAATGCATTATATTCAGCTGTTGTCATATTATAGAAACTAGCAATCGACTTAAAGGAAAAAACTTCTCTAATCTGTTTTTCACATAACTCTACAAATGCCTCAACCATAGGATGTGGTGGAGGAACAAAGGTACTTGGTTTCTTAAACTTCTCAAAATTAGAAACAGTATCAGGAAACAATGTCTTAAGAGTTAGCGTCCTACCAAACATTTTTAAGTCTTTAAAACATCTACTAAGTTCACCTTCTGAGCTGGAATGAAGGTCAACCCTTTCAGCAAAGACAATTTTGCTTCAGTAAGTCTTTGTGAAGAAATGTTAATGATTAAACCTATCATTGTTGTTTCCATGTCTTCATCTGACTCACTGGATTGTTGGTGTTGTATGTGTTGCACTCTCCCTTTCTTTACATGGCTCCTCGAACGCTCTTTTATTGGGAAATGGTTGTTGAGAATGAAACACCCTGCTGTTGACATCTGCGAGGTTGTGCCACAAATAAATGTCCCTGAAAAAGACAAAGGGGCTAGTACTTTTGTTATCACATCTTTTTGTGAAGCAGAATTAACATTAGAGCATTTATTTACTTTTGCATTCAGTTGTAACCCAGTTGCCGTTTGTAAAGAGTGGTCTATCAGATCAGACTGACAAAGCTCAGTACTTCCTCTAGTTCCTTGCAATGCAATTGGTTGTTGCAGACTTGCATCTGCCTCTATGCCAGGTTCCATTCATTGTCATTCATTTAGTCCAGCCCTGGGTCCAGACAGTGTCTCTAACGTGTTGCCTCTTTCTTTTGGCCATGAAACCACCGCCCCTTGTTGAAAATCCTGCATATCCCTTTGTAATTTCTTAATTTTGGCAGCTGGAAGCCTCTTTTCATATAGAACGATATTGTCATGTAGCAAATCAAGATTATTACCAATAATTTCCACAAGGAATACATCACAGATCTCATTTTGCAGCATATTAATCTCAGTTAACAATTCTCTTTCATATGGCATGAAAAAGTCTGTCAATAAAGTCATATATTCAGAACTTACTTTAAGGTTTAATACCTGCCATTACTTCAGCAAATCGGGGAAGGTCTCACAGTAACTTGGCATATTTAAGACACTCAACCCTCAAGGTATGACTTTATGTTTCAGTGAGGCTTCTAAATGAAAGCGCTGCCATTGTAAGTGTTAAATTATATAATTTATTTTCAAGTGAAGCAAGATTACTATGTGCCTTACTGGATATTATTTTGGAGAATAATGCATTCATTTTTGGGAGTGAATTCTTTCTTCAGAAGGTTGCCGTGGCTATGGGCACAGCCTGTGCAAACAGCAATGCCAACCTTTTATTAGTGCAATGGGAAAATACATATGTCCTACACAATAATGAATACACTGACCAGATGGTGTGGTATGTTCACTTTGTGGATGATGTGTTTCTGCTATGGCAAGGCTCAGAAGATACACTGAAGGAATTTATTCAACATTTACATACAACTAGCTTCCTAAGATTTACTTTTAAATTTTCATCAGAGCAGATAGACTTCATTGATGCAAAGATGAATAAGACAGAATTGAGGAATGTAGAAACTAGTCTTTACAGGAAACCTATCAGGAAGAATAGTTTATTGCATAATAATAGTATGCACCCTAGACACGTCATGCGGAATGTCATGAAAGGACAATTCTATAGGGTCATGAGGTTATATAATAATGATGTACAACTTGAATCAGCAACACTATTATTAAAATGTGATTTTAGTAGGAGGGACTATAAAGAGAAGGATATAGATATGTGCATTATGAATGCTTGGAAGGAGAGGAAAGGAAAGTTCAAACCTTACTATAATGAAGAGAGCACTTTATCCAATGAGGCTGATGGAATAATAAGAAGGAACTTTCTGAGAATGCCACTTTTCTACTCCAGTGACATCAATAAGGTATGTGATATTATTAAAAAGAACTGGAACATCTTGACCACTGTCGAAGAATTGAAAGATGTGGTAGCTGAAGGACCAAATTTTTCCTTTTGGAATAATAGCTCCCTTAAAAGGCATTTATGTTATAAACCTAGTAGGAATATGGGTATAATAGAATCTAACAGAATTGGGACATATGCCTGTAGAAATTGCACAGCATATGGATACACAGGGGCACATTTCTCACATTCATATGCTGGTTTTAAGATAGATTTAAGTTTCTACACTGATTGTAGAACTAGGAATGTGGTGTATTTTAGTGTCTGTACCACATGTTATGTTTTTTTATATAGGAAAAACTAACTGCTTACTTAAATATAGAATATTAGAACATTATAGAGACATAGCAAATGCTAAGGAGACTAATGCACTTGCACAGCATGTAGCTAAGGAAGGTTGAGGACACCTTTTTAAGTTCTTGGTTTTAGAAGTTATAACTGAAGGAGTAAGGGAAGGTGATATAAGAAATACTACAGAGGCAGCAGAACAGAATTGGATTCTGTTGGTGAATGCAGATAGATCGCCTGGTCTGAATGCTAAGCAGCCATAGAAACCATTTTTGAAAGCTAGACTACTTAAACATTGAATAATAGCATATGTGAATATATTTTATAGTTTTATGCATATAGACATATGTTTTGTATATATTCATATATTTTTATGTATGCTTCATTCATTTGATGCAGTATTTTTGGCGCACATATTTGACATCATCAGTAATAATGATGAAGATAAGTATCATTGGTTAATGTATTATTTAAAATGGGTATGAGTTGTAAGTTTTCTTTGTCTGAAGAAGCGGTTGGATGATTGCGAAAGTGCTTACAGTTCCTTTGGTGTAATAAAGCTGTGTTTTTATAGTCTGCCGTGTTTAACCGGTGCTTTATTCTTTTTTGTTTTTGATGATGGTTTGTTTTAGTGATGAGATGGAGAAAGATAGCTTAAGGTGATCACTGGCCTTGGGGAGAAAGAGAAGGAGTTTTGTTTTTTTAGGGTTCAGTATAAGGTGATTATCATTTAGCCAGCTTTCAACTGAAAGGAAAGATTGCTGTGTATGTATCTGTAGTTGTGAGATTGAGTTAGAGGATGTAATAAGAGTAGAGTCTTCTGTGTATTTTATGAGGGTAGAGAGGGTAGTGAAAGAATGGAGGTCACTGCCAAAGATGCTAAAAAGAAGAGGTCCCAGGAGAGAGCTCTGGGGTATGCCAGTGTGTATGGACAGGAATGTAAAACAAGAGGACTTCCATTTGACTGATTGTAGCCTGTCTGTGAGATAGCTAGAGAACCAAGAGAGAGAGAGTTGAGCTGAAAAGACTTAGGTTAGCCAGTTTATTAAGTAGTTTGGAGTGTGATACTGTATCAAATGCTCTACACAGGTCTAAGAACAGACATGAGACCAGTTTATTGCTTTCCTTAGCTTCAGTAATAGTGCGTGCAAAGGATAGAAGGGCTGTAGAGGTACTGTGGTGTGGTTGAAACCCATGTTGGATAGGAGTCAGGAAGTTGTTTTTGATGAGAAGTTTCAGTATCTGGTTATGTGTACATTTTTCAAGAATTTTTGATAGTGGGGAAAGTCTAGCAATGGGTCTATAATTTGAGGGGTCATTGGAGTTGCCACCTTTGTGAAGGAGGATAACGTAGAAAGACTTTCAGATTTTGGGTACATTAGCTTCTTTAACAGATCTTTTAATATGTATTGAGACTGGATAAGCAATAGTCTTGGCTGCTAACTTGAGAAAGTGGGGGAGGGTTATTGTCAGTAGAGGAAGAACAAGGTTTAAGTTTTAGAAGGAGATACTTTATATAGGAGGTAGAAACAGGGCTGAAAGAGAATCATGCTTTATTATTTGTGGTTTGAGGTAGTGTATTTTGTGAGGGATTGTGGTTGGCAATTTTCAGTTTGCTAATGGTGTCAATGAAAAACTAGTTAAGGAGAGAGGCTGTGTCTTGGTCAGAGAGGTTAGGGTAAGGGCTGGGAGATTTAGGTTTACCAGGGTGGAGGACTGAGTTGTTATTTCCCCAGAAATTGTGGGGGTTGAATTGATGAGTGGTTTGTGCCTTGAGGTAGAATGCTTTTTTATCATTATATATTTGCTTTTTGTTGCAGTTTCTTAGTTCTTTAAATAACTGGTGGTCAGAGGAGGGATTTGTTTTCTTGCCATATTTTCCAAGCAGAGTCTATTTTATGCATTAGTGTATGAGTGTCTTTACTGAACCAAGGGGCATAGTTTGATTTTAATCTTATTTTACGAGGGGGTGCTAGTGAGTCAAGGATATCAAGAAAGATGCGACTGAATTAGAATACAGCATCATTGAAAGAAAGTGAGTGCAGGTTAGACCAGTTAATAGCAGAGACTCTATCATCGAGAGTGGAGAAGTTGAAGTCAGTGAGCTTATTGCAGAATTTATGTAGATGTAATTTGTTTAGCTGGGGAGTATAACATTGTATGCTGATGGGTAAATGATCACTCAGGACAACAGAAAGTATTATGGGGTTATGATTAGAGCTGGGGGTGCTACACAAAATCCAGGCGAGTGCTGTGCCATGACTGGAGTGTTTGTTTTGTCTTGTAGGGGTGGTAATTAGCTGATTAAAGCCTAACAAATTGATGCTGTTGGCAGGGGAGGTGGTATCAAGGGTGTTCCAGTCAATGTTACATCTCCTAGCACATAGAGTATGTTTTGAGACACCCAGGAAAGTATGTTTTCAGTAATTGGGATGTTCTTACCAGGTGGGATGTACAGAGAGGCAATAACAAGCTTTTTATGGTTGCTAAGGTGGCAATTTAGCATTAGGAGTTTGGCTGGGTGAAAGTCAGGTAAAGTAACAGGTAGGGCAGATAGTGTCAGGTGGTCAGAGTATAGGACTGCTACAACTCCACCTTTTTTTTGTGGTTCTATCCAGGCGGTAGATGTTATAGCCAGGGGGTATAATATCAGAGTTAGATATATAGGGTTTAAGCCAGGTTTCTTATAGTGCTACTAAGTGAGGGGAGTAATTTGAGATCCAAGCATGAAGGTCAGTTACTTTATTCAAAAGTATTCAGGTCATTTACTTTATTCAAAACTATCATATGTATGTGTGCCTTGTTCACTTACAAGCATGAACAGTAACTTTATTTTTAACTTTACTATTGAATTTAAGGTAATGGATGGAAGCGAACAACAGAACCAAAACCAACAAAAAGATCGCTCAGGAGAACCAGATGAGGGTACAGACCAGGAACCAAGCACAGATGCAATCCAAGGCAGTTTATTCACAAAATCCAAACGCTGGTATACAAAATATGTTTTCGAAAATCTTCATCAAGGCAAAAAAACCTTTGATGAAGTTTAAAACCTTTTAAACGAAAGCGCTTACGTATATTTGTGGTTTGTTCTTGGTGTTTTTTAAGTTCGTTTTGTGGCTGTATAAGTTTATTTTGTTATTAAATTGGATTTATTCATCTGGCTGGTGATTTCAACTTATATTAATTTTTTTTTACATCTAGATTTTCTAAGATTGGGAATTTTATTTGCATACCCAAAATAGAAAGATCTGGGCCTTTTCTACCATTACAATTATTGTGCCTGCCCCAGAGTGTGTCTAAGGGTATTTCAATTTTCTTACACCATGTTTTAAAGTCCACTGTGTGATCCATGGATAGTTACTTGGAAAATTCCTGTTTTTTTTTTTTTTTTTTTGATAAACTAAGAAATTATATCTTCAGTGTACGTGAGGAATATATGTCTACCCTTCCTATAAAATCTCTATCCACAAGTATACTTATACTGGAAGGAATAGATTTTTATATATATTTTAGAAAATATTATACTTACAGTTCATGCTTTATTATTACTATCTGTACACGAATCAAACTATTAATATATCATATTTTTGTTTGTTTTTAATTACAAGTATTATAAACAAGTCAGAAGAGTAGCCAGTTTTAGGATGGTGGGATTATACTGTCTTAAAATGTTAGTTCATTGTCTAAAGTTTATTTTTATTATTGATGTGTAGATATTTTTCTCTGGAAAATATCTGAGGATGAATGTAAGCAAGACTGTCCAGATTAGTAAGCAATGAAGACAAGTTTAAAGAAGAAATGCATATACTTGTAGGAATGCTCAAGGACAGAGGGTATCCACTGCAGTTACTATTATCAGTTAAGAGAGCAGTTATGAGAAACAGAAATTCCAGGTTTCTCCCTATTTTGAAAGGAGAAAGAAACAGTGGGACAGCTAAAGATTGTGGGGTACCTAAAAATGATGTCATGGTTATTCCCTACCATCAAGATGCCTACAAGTTAGCGAAGACAGTAAACAATTTGTGGAACACTGTCTTTGATCAAGCATTAAAAGAAAAGTTGGGATCATCCCCCAGGGTGGTATTTAGTAGAGGAAGAAATATTAAGTAAATATTAAAAGGGGGGAAAGAAACACATTGAGACCTATGTGTCAAAAATGAGTAAATGTGGCTTTTGTAGTACATGCAGATATATTAATAACAGACCTTATGTAGAAATAGTGACATACAGCAGAAGTTTACGATGTCCAGGAAGATGTAACTGCAAAACTAGAAATGTGGTATACATTGCAATGTGTATTTCATGTCCAGCATTCAACACAAGGAAAACCATGAAAACCCTAGATAAAATAATTTTAGAGCATACTTGAGACATTAGAAAATGTAAAATAAGTAGTGCCCTTTATATGCACAGTAGAGAATGCACAAACTTTAATAAGTTTATATTTTTTATAATTTATAAAGTGGTGAAAAACCATAGAGGACATGATAGTGACTTACAGCTTCTGATAAAAGAAGCAGAATGGTAGCTGAGATTAAATGCTAAAGAAAAAACAGGTATAGATGATAGCCTGTCCATTATTAGCATTTTAAAAAGAAGAGCTAACCAGATATAGGCTTTACACAAACAGTTTTACAATGACAAACAACTTGTGCTATGTATCATACTGTTATATTAGCTAAATTGAATTGTGTATAAGCAACAGAACAATATTTTAGGAAATAATTATGGAGGTGTCTGTTTTGTATTTTGTATTTTAAATATGATGTTATGTGAAAAAAAAATTAACTAATTTCAGCTGTTAAACAGAAGGTTAACACTGGCAAACAAGGAAGTTATGTCATAATTATGTTACCACCTACACTTTTAAACAGGGTGCTTTGCACTACTACATTTGACTCTGAAGATGCCTTTTTTGCTGTAATGCTAGGCGAAAACACTTAGTCAACTGTGTGTCTGTTTGTTTCAACTAAAAGTGTGAATTCAGTGGAATAAAAGACCATCCTGTCATTTTGAGCTTTGGGCTGCAGCTTTATTTTATTTGTGTTTAAGGAGTGAGAGTGGAGTGTGTGAGACTTGCCTGGATGATTTCTAGTGATGAAAACTTTCAGCTTGAAATGGTGAACTTGAAAGCCATGTTTGGTAGAAGAGGATACCCCGACAAATTTCTGAAAATTTTTTTAAAGAAGTAGAAAAGAAAAGGCCATTAGGCCATTTTGTACACTTACTAGGCAAAATCCAAGCCCCCAATTGCGACACGAGGCAGAATTTATTAACCCAAACAAATGAACCGGGTACCTTTCAACACAGTCTTGTATTAACCTACACAGGGCAATTTGAGGGACTTAAAGAGATTATTGAAAGGAACTGGACAATATTCAGTAGTAATAGTGAACATCACAATATAGTAGGACCAAAACATGTAGTAGTATACAAAAAGGCCCCTTGTTTTAAAATGTTTTTAGACAGAACGGTGACACCTAAACAAATGGGTAAGATGTCAAAATGTGGTAATTGCAACTATGGCAAATACATGTTTGAAGGGTCTATGGTCAGTGTTAGTGAGTTTGGGAAGTTTCACCTGAATCAGAAATTTACATGTAACAGTAAGAGGGTAGTTTATCTGGCATCCTGTAACATATGTTCAGCATTTTACATAGGAAAAAACAAAAGAACTATTAGGCAAAGAGTATATGAACACTTACTAGGCAAAATCCAAGCCCCCAATTGCGAAATACGATATCCAGAAGGATGATGAACATAATGCCTTGACAAAACATATTAGGACCCACTCTGACTACCTGTTCAAATCTTGTGTGATTGACCAGGCAATATTAGGTGACCATGGGGGGATACTTGATGAATATCTAGATTATTTAGAGTTGAACTGGCAAATCAAAACTAACGCCACCTATCCCCCTGGGTTAAATAAGAAAACATCTATTACTAGTCTACTCAAGTTAAAGGTTTGCTATTTTTTAGAAAGCAAGCTTAATATAGTGGCTTTTGTGAGGACAGAATAGTAACAATGTGTTTGTTTACCAATAGAATTTTATATATATATATATATATATATATATATATATATATATATATAAAACATTTATGTACGCACATTTGATACACCATGGTAGTTGGTGTTGTTCATCTTTTGTTACTTTTTATATTTTTTGTACTTTGCATTGTGGACTAGGGAAGGGTTTTAGCAATGAAACTAAATGTTATGATTTTAATAGGTTTATTGGAATAACAGAGGATGATTTTTTTGTATTGTATATGAGTGTTTTTAAAAAAAAAACATTTTTTATATACATGACCAATCTAATATGCATCAGTTTGGTTCACTACAATTAGAACAGTCATTCGATTGATTGGTTCAGTATTTAATTAGGACAGATTAACTAACTGTTTAGTATGGAACTGCCTTCAGTTTTATGTGTTGTCAGTATAAAAGGAGAGCAGTTTGTCTGTACTGTGTTCTGATGACATTCTGTTATTCAGGGGACGAAAGCACTAAACATTTTTGGATTATCTGTTGTGAATAAAGCCTTTCAGTGGTACTTGGCTCTAAAGACTTCTTCCATCCTTTTCTATTTATTATTTATTTTTTATTGGGTTAAGCCTTGACTAATGTCTCCTACTTACTATTTTAGATCTGTCTGAAATGCCATTAAAGAATATCCCTGACACAACATGTAATCACTTAGAACATGTTTGTGGTGTTCTCAAGGCATGTCTTCTCTGCCTTGACAGATCTGCCATCCTGCCCAGCATTATCTTATGGAAGCAAGCTGATCAGCTCCAGGGTATTGCTCTGGCCTGACCTGTCGAAGATACCACAGCAACAGCAGGAGACAGTGAGTGGAAAATGATACAATAGGTAGGAATACCTCTCCAGACAGTGTCAGGCACAGTACATGACAGCACTTGGAAAGTGGTGGCATCTGGTCACTTATGGGCTACGACAACTATAAAGTATCTGTATTACCCAGGATAAACATGATGCACTCAGTGTTGCTGCCAAGTTACCAGGGTATAAATGAATCACGCTGTGTTGGTCAGTGCATAGTGTGGTCCCACTGTATATTCAACATCATTGCAATGCAACACAGGATACAGGGTGTTATACGCCACAATTATCATCAGTTAGAGAGGATACAGAAAACAAAATAGTAAAAGACTGTCAATATAATCTGGGGGCACATGCTATGGAAGCAAGGATCACAGTGAACTATGTATGAGGAACTATCATGGGAGATAGGGTTTGAGACCATCTATGGCAAAGTTGAGATGCCACTGCATGACCTGTTTATGGATGTAGATGTTCTTGGCTGGTGAGAAGTGGCAGTGCATATGAACTGCAGTGGTAGGAATGGTGTGGCACTATGTGTCCTGGATGCAGATAATGTTGGCTGACAAGAGGTGTCAAGGCATATGATTTCCTGTGACAAGGGTGATGTGACACTTTGCAACCTAGATCCAGACATGGATCCTCACTGGCAGCCATGCCAAAAGTTGAAATGGCTTCTAACATCTCATAGCAATGGTGCTCTTCATACACATGCAAAGTTACTAGTATACATTCATCATGGGTATGTGCCCTATTCTGGTCACAGAGAACCTTGTTTTTCTAGCCAGCCAGATCACATTGGCAATCCTACTGTAGTGTGCACCAACAGAACCCTCACTGTGTCTCTCATCCCCTGATAGTGGTAGCCCAGGTTTACATGGAGATCAAGATGATGAAGGGTTGCATCCTCTTCAATGCCATGTACCAAGTTTATCAGCTAAAATGCAGACTGTTTCTCAGCAAGCTGTACTTAGATAATATGTTTGCATATCTGTTAATTTATCCCCAGTGTTACCTGCATCTTAGGGACCAAATTGGAGCTGTAACCCTGTCATATAACCTGTGTAAGTAGCTTAACATAGGTATGGCCACCTCAGAAGCAGTACAGACATGTCAACATATTTGTTTTGAACAATATAATCGCATATGTATGGGGGGGGATGGGGCATCCACAGTAGTTCTGTCATCTTGTAATGAGGCTGGTACTTGCCTGCACAGCCTTAATGTCTTCCTTGTGTCTGATCATCTCAACACCATGTGTGTAAGGTGCCTTAACACTCTTGAGTTACACAGAAAGTGGCATTGTGTTTCAGGACTGCAACACATAACCATCTCTGTTGGCATCATAACAAGGTACTCCTGTTGTATTAACATCAGCCCTTTGTTCAGAGTCACTGATTCCTATACCATTTTCATCCCCTCGAATACCTGTGATTTCAGAACATACAGAACACCATAGAAAAACATGTGACACATGCTGCTAAGGTGTCCATGTGACATGCAGGGCAAGGGTGTGCATGTAGCAAATGATGTTGTAACCAATCTTATCGACATTGTTGGCAAGACACAGCTGCATGCTTGAGGTGCCTATAAAGAGAAATGTGTATTGTGCCAACTGGATTACTCTACACTCAGAATGGATGGATATTACTGACCTGGCCTATTACACATAAAAACACACAAAAGCTGGGGCATCCTGACACCAACATCCAGACCACCTCTATGGATAATATGCAGTACATTACATCCAGACAGAAATACCAGGAATTATTCAATCTCTGTAATTCATATAGACAGGGATGACCACTCCCCATGACAAATTTCTCCAGTTCTATCTGTTCTGCTGTGTGCTTTTCCTGGCATTTGTGTCAGTGAGGCACCAGTGATAGTTCATTGTCCATTTGTGGTGGCCACAGCACTGATGTCCCCCAGCAAAGTTGGATGTACCTTATTCTCTAACCGTTAATCTGCTCTACTGATATAGTCAATACTACTAAGGGCAGGCACAGCAGAATCTCATTTTCTTTTTAAACTCTTACTGCCAAATTAAGTAGGAAAAATAACAACTGCCAAACAACAATGAATAATTCTAAACAAAGCAACAGAATGATGAAGAAGCCAAACATAAAATAAGCTATAGAAAGCAATTTGTGCGAATATTGGATATAAATACCCAGATAAGATTAATGGATAAATAACATATCCAAATTAAACATCAATAAAATATCCGGTGTAGAAGAAAATAAAGAAAGATAGTTTGAGTAATCATTCAATAAACATGTCTGTGATTTCTCATTGCTCCCTTCATTGCCTGAATTCAATTGTCTATGAGGACAAGACATCCAAATCATAGAAGCATCCTTCTAATTTGCAAATATAAATGACAAAAAAAAATCTGCTGACAAAACTTAAACACTAGATACTCTGTGTGTGAAATTTGCAGCTGCTCAGGAGTCAAACAGGTTGGACAGTTGGTGTTATGTAGAGCCTTTTTAGGGTGTTGACAGCTGCATCAAAGGTGTTTGTTAGCATATCCCAGATTGCCAGACAAAACAAAGCCATATGATAATAACCACAGTGTGGGTGGTGCACCTCCAGTACTTGTCATCTCTTTTCCAACCCCTACATTTCATATGATCTGCAGAGTGATGCATGCATTAAATAGTCTGAAATACATGAAGGATGTTAATGGGGGGGTGGGCATTGGATGTATTGACAAGTCCTGGCCAATTCCACAGATGTTACAGATTGTTTGGTAAAATTATATCAACTGGTATTATAATCCTCAAAAACATCTGCTTGATGAGCAGCTGTTTCATGACAGCTGTCATTTAATTTCAGTAATTTAAAGTTTCCAGTTAAAAGTTTTTGAGAGAAACTGGTAAAGCTTGTGGAGCTAGCTATTGGGTAGAACTGACAGAGAATCTGTACTGATGCAATGTATTATCCTGTGGAAAGTTTTGCCATCCTCTGATGCCTGTGGCTTATGTTGTGCTGGAAGAAAAGTCATGAAAAGTCAAGAAATTGGTAGAATTGGTATTTAGATTTCATATCTGTGAAATAAAGCAATATTAGTCCTAAATAGATCTATTTATTATCTAGTTTTATAATCTGAGAATCAGAGATATGACTGATCAGGGTTGATGTATAGTCGCAAGAATATAGACAAGCCCCAATTTTTACAGACTGAGGTACAACCCTCCAGGACAACAACTATTGTGACTTCATGTACTGGGGTTAAAGTCAAGGTGAATATTGATGATTTCAGTTTCAACACTTAGTCATACTGGCCTTAGAAATGGCTTAGCCCTTAAATATTCCACAGTATTAGCAGCACGGGCACCATGCAGCTAATTGGGTATGGAATAGCAACCATATGGTGTAGGTGTCATTAACTTTTGCTTGTTGTTGTCTCAAGGTGCAGTGGATTTCCATAAAAAGAGAGGGAATACCTGGTAAGATTATGTAAAGAGGTAGAAAGAGAAGTAATTATTAAGAGAGCCATAAAATTAAACTCAATTTTAAATGGGAGGATAATTAAGAAATGAGGTGTTTGATTCCCCTAGTATTGTATTTGATAAGGAGATAGCTTTACCTTTTAGTCAAAAGAGTGACAAAATTAAAGAAATCATGCTAAGAAATTGTAAGTCATTAATGACAAAATTAGGTAAGGGTATGAATTTTTTTTTTCAAAATGGGTAAAACCCTCAAAAGTATTTCTGAAGGGAACTTTTGTGACAGCAATGAAAATAGTTATATGAAAACATGTGGACCTTGTTCTCATTGCCCATATATTCTTGTTAGTGACAAAAGCAATATTCTCAATTATTTTCACTACATGGGTAGATACAATTGTAATACGACAGGAGTTGTCTATGTTGCCTGTTGCCAAACATGTCAGGCATTTTATGTGATTAAAATGGAGAGACCTTTCAAACATAGAATATATGAACACCTTTATTGTATAAGGAGGGCTGATACTAATAACACCCTCTTTAAACATTATTTGGTTTAATTTAAGTTTAGTTAATTTAAGTTATTTATATTAGAAATGATCTTTCCATCTGCAAAAGGGGGTGACTGGCAAACATATTTGTAGTATAAGGAATTATAATGGCAATTGCTATTACAGACAACTCTATTCCCTGGTTTAAATAATAATATTTTATAAACAGTGTTTTAAAACTGCTATCTATGAAACTGTAATGGATGTGAACTGTTATATTTATATACCAATCTATGTTTTAAGTATTTTCTAATACTTTTTATTATTAAAGAATTTGTTCTTGTTAGATTTATTTATCAGATATATACCTTTAAGGAGTTGTTTAATGGGTTAATCAAGAAAATTTAGTGATTGAATAGGGTATATGAAGCATTTAAGTGTGTATTAGTTTTATTCTGATGAAGTCCATGTAATCAGGACAGAGAGTGTGCCTTTATACATTCAGTATTCTCAGTGTTATTACATTTTGGTTACTGTTTCTAGTTACACTGATCTGTGGTTGTGTTCTTTTTGGTTTTTAGTTCCATAAAAATAATGACATGAAAGCTTAACAGGTTTATGTATACTTAGTGAACTAAAAGACAAGGCAATTTTCTTATTAAGAATACAGTGCTAGGAAAGATAAATACTTTATCACCTGTATTCTTTAAAAAGATCATTTTAGATTTTCTACCTCAGAATCTTAGTGTGTAACTCTATCTGCAGTTGTTTGATATTTAAATCAATAACAGAGAGGAAGAGCTAGTTGAAAGGATATCACCCAGATAAATTATTTGGCATGAAATTACCATGTTGGAGTACTGGCCTTTTCAAGGCATTTGAACATTAACTGCTTACAGGGTGCAATGATGGTGAGTACAGATTTAAAATAAAGCCTGATACAGTAGAAAACTCACTAATTTTGTGTAACAAAGTATTTAAATATGCTACAAGATTGGTTATCCATATAACATAATCATTTGCAAATCAGGCATAATGACACATTCTGAAGTTGAGGGTGGTATACCCACAGAAGCATTTTAGCTTTAAGTATGTGAACAAAGTTTCTACAGACTAGTCGAATAATGGGGGAGGAAATACACAACCATATCATGTACAGATGTATATTTTAAAGGTCTGAGATTTGTTAGAATTTATAATTCTGCCTAGTAGGCTAGTACACAGTTATTTCCACTTCTGAATAAAGGGTATTGAGAATCCTATGACCTCTGAGTGCCCCATATAAAAGCTCATGAGAAAATAAAAACGATTTTGTAGAAGTCAAGCTAGAGTGATGCCCATGGTTTCTTAGGATTATTAACTTTTGTGCATTTAGGGTTAAACATGTCATATTTAGGCTGCCTACTCTGCCTTTATACATCCCTGTTATGATGAAGATATTACATAGGAAATATGTCCAACTCTAGAGGCTAAGATCTCCACAAAATGTTTATGTTCCAATGATAAGAGGAAAATTGAACTATAGCTTGAAGTATTATGCTTATACTTTACTATTTTTGGAAAGAGGATGACATAAGCAGGCCTAGAAAAGCCTGGAAAATATACATTTTTCTTCTGCTTCCTGTTAAAGATAACTTTGTATTGTCTTATATTGCTGAAATATGAATTTCCAATTGTTTTATTTCATCTTACTGATTAAAGTCTTTTGGAGAGTTTAAACCTTTTTCTCAGTGAGTCAACTGGATTCTAGCTCAACGGTCTTGGATGAGACTGCCATTAAGCATGTATACTGTTGTTTAAGTTTTACAATATTAAGTAATAGGAAATGATCATTGTGATGAAGGGAGATACTGCCAGCACAGCTAGCTGGAATTTTGCAAATAATTATATGTCATTTGTGAATATAAACCTGATTTATATAAGATGTTTGTGTTACAACTATATTAGAACTGTATGTCTATCATGTGTATATCAAACTGGTTTGTACAGACATGTGTGTTAAAAAGGTATTTAATAAAGTGCTTGTACTTAAAATGCAACCGCAGTGTACCTTACTGGAAGAGAACAGAAATATACATGCAATATTGTAACTGTTTAAATGTATATATTTTAACAGTGGGAATTGGAATACAGGTTAACTTCAGAAAGATAACTGAAATTAAATTACTTTATGACTAGACCATAAAACATGGTATCTTTCAGTTTCATTGCAGCAAGAGACACAATGTCTGCACTAGGGAGTTTCCTGTATTGTCTTTAGGATGAAATAATTACTCGTTTTGAAATGTGGAGGATTGTAATTGTTTTATGACTTCCAGCATCTGCCAAATATCTGATGTCTATGTATTTCCACAGGTAGATGCTAAACACTGCCAGTTCTCAGCAGTAGGGGTTTCACCTGGGATAGTCAGATTACAAGAATTATGCCATTCTGCACTCAGCAGTAATATCTGAGATATGAATTTGAGAAGTCTCTTAGTGAGAAAGAGCATTCTGTATTCTGTCTTGGACCTGACAACAACTAGAAGATCCATTTACCACAACATCTGCCTTGTTCTATCAGTAAGTTTCTAGGGTATAGTAACTCTCTTAGATACAGTACGGAATATAGTGGAGCTTAGTTTAGATATTTTTCTTTATTTATTTGAGACTGTCCTTCAGTGTTGTTTTAAGTATTTCCTGTGATTTTGAACTCTGTCACTATAAATATATAGTTAGTATTGTCTGGTTCTTTTATTATTTATTATTAAATATATTTAAATATATTTAAACCTTTCATTGTGGCTGATCTGTGTAGAGACATTTAAATTTTGAGAGTACTTGCATATTTATTTGGTGACATTGTGTGGGCCACTCCTAATAGCCTTGCACTTGGTCAAACTACTGCTTGTATTAGTATTAATATTACACAGTAAAACTGGACACCCTTTGTTAAGGGCCTTAAAGTAACTGATAAGAGGTTCTGGTGTCAGTGATAACTACCTTATAGTGTGGGCAGAAAGGTACATAGCTAGTAAATCTGTGCCAGCCTTTCCCAGGTGTGAGTGTGTGTGTGTGTGTGTGTGTGTGTGTGTGTGTGTGTGTGTGTGTGTGTGTGTGTGTGTGTGTGTGTGTGTGTGTGTTGGACAGAGTGTTGGAGGAACTGGTTTGGAACCCTGGCTAAGGACTTAACTCTATGGCTGTGCCAGTGGAGAGTTTTATTGGGAGTCTGGACAAAGACAGATAAACCAGCCCCAGACTGACTGTGCTCTCTGTGAGCTCTTAAGGGAAATTGCACTTGATGCAGAGAGCTGCATCTGGAAATACTGTGTGTGTGTGTGCATGTTATCCTCCCACTGTATGCCCCCCCCCACTGTTGCCATTGGTAAGGATTGAAACTCCTTGATTACTGTTCCATAGATGGACCCATATCAGATTATCGAAGTTTCAAAACTTCATATAGTCATATGGTTGGGACGGCATGACTGAAGTTTTGAAACTTTGAATGTTTTGAATGGAGATCATGGTACAGTACAGAACAGGAAATTTACTGTTTTCTGCAATGTAGTGCAATCTCAGAGATGGTATATTTAATTAGCTGGGGGTGTGCAGCCACTGATGTGGGAGGTGCAGGGTAGCTTTCCCTCTACAAAAACATTAAGAATAGATTTTTCGTTTAAATGTTTGAAGTTGAGAATTCCGATCATATGGTCTGTGCCATATGAATTTCGAAGTTTCAGAACTTTGACAATCTGACATAGATCCATATATCTATATCTATATAGATATAGATATATATTTAATGACAAAAAACCCAGCCAAGCTAAATGTTTCACTGTGTGATACCTTAAACCATCCTGTAATAGAGGCCCATGGGGTATATGCAAATTAACCCTTAAGAATATCAAGTGTTTCCACTAAATATGTGTGCTTTTTCTTAAACTTGGTGCTAGACGTCTTTGGTGCTGCTTACATAATTTTCTGCTCACCTTATGTGGAGCTGGAGCATATATATATATATATATATATATATATATATATATATATATATATATATATATATATATATATATATGAATTCCTATTACAAGAACAAACGTTCACTACGGCGAACTTGTAATAGGATGCCTCACTTCTGCGAAAGTTCACTTTAACAAAAGTGAACTTTTGCGTAAGGGCACTTCACCGAAAACACTGCAGCACAGTGGAGGACATAAAAAACATATAGTTAGTAAAGCTATCCCCTTACCCTAACCCATGCCCTAACCCTAAGGTTCGTGAATACACACCATAGTGGAGGACATTGCTATGTCCTTCACTGTGCTGCAGTCATCACGGACCTTAGGGTTAGGGTATGGTTCATGGTATAGCCCTATGGGCTATTCCCTTACTATGACCCATGCCCTAACCCTAAGGTCCGTGAGTACTGCACGGAAGTTCACTACAACACCCGTTTGTTGTACTGAACTTTGCATAAGTGCACTTTCGATCTAGTGTATGGAACCCATATATATATATATATATATATATATATATATATATATATATATATATATATATATATATATATATATATATATATATATATATATATACATATACATACATATATACATATTAGCTTAAAACTCATACTGGGGGCAGAAGTTGTAAACTTAGTTTACTTTACTGTATAAATGAGAAAGATAAAATGAAAACAAGCTTTACTTTGTAGCAGGAAAACAAGTTGAGAACAGCCAGATATTCATGACAATCTCAGGCAAAATCAAATATATCATTCACAGGCAAAATCAAATATATCATTCACTTATATTGTTAGGCATTCGCCTCTTATTATATGTTATTTTCCTGTATAATTCTCCAGTTGTCAACTTCCAAGAATCTCTGTCCTTACTGGAACTCTGTCTGTAATGAGAGGCAACCATATCTTCTTTTCTGGGCTGTTTTGAGCTAAAGCCATCTCCTTTAATTGGAATTTTATAATTGTCACAATTCAGCTCAATTAATATATGGCTGGATTCATTAACAGTTACACAAAAATGTAGAAATTGTATTGGCATTGTGCAGCACCACCAACATGATAGTGCGTATTTTGATACACAACATGTAGAGCTGAACAATAATGAGAAATGGCAGAACCTGCTAAAGCATAAAGAGATAACATACATATTAATTAACCAATCCAATACTGCAGAGCTATCCTAAAGCTATCGTGTACACTCGGTGCAGTCTTTTGTCATGTAAAACAAAACTTTTTGGAATACAGGTCCAATTACATTTAGAAAAAAACATGTTAGGAGCTGGTGCTTCTATTATTATGCAGTATATTCAACAGGCTTTAGATCAGGGTGATGTTGCTGCTGTAAGAACTCGGGCAAGAAGAAGCATGTTTAGACCCCATCTGACATATCACGGACTGCATGAAACAGAAATTGTTGACAGATATAGGGTAGACAGGGAAACACTGAAGGAAATATGCAACCTCTACCACACCCACCTCAAGCCACAGGAAAAATGTGGAGAACCCATCCCAGTGGAAACAAATGTATGGCTGGCATTATGTATACTAGCTACTGATACTTTTCAGAGATGCACAATGGATATACTAGGGGTGTCACAAACATTTGCTACTAGAATATTTCAGCAGTTTTTAAATGCAATGCTACTACATGAAAGAGAGAGCACATCTGTTTCCCACAAATTCAAGAGAGAGCAAGAACCATACAGGAATTCCATGCAGTAGCAGACTTACCTGACATTTTGGGGGCCATAGATTTCACACACACATAGAAATAAAACTGGAGAACAGGGAAAGAGATACATCAACAGAAAGGTTTTACACTCCATAAGCTGTTAGGTTGTCTGTAATGCCCAAGGGATCATCTACAATGTCTTTGCAGGTAACCAAGGCAGTTTTCACAACTCACACATATGGCACACGTGTGTGCTGTACACGTGGTTTGCTGGGGGTTGAACCCTCAAGATCATCTTGTGGGAGATGCAAGCTATGTATTGGACCCCTGGCTCACAACACACATGAGAAAGCCACACAACCTCACAAAGCAAGGATACAATGAGGCCCACTTTCAAACAAGAATATTACAAAATGTATGTTTTGTTTACTTAAATCAAGGTTCCATTCCAGTGTCTAGACATATCAAAAGGTGCACTGTAGTATGACCCAGGCATATGCTGAAATACTTACAGTGTGTTTCATGTTATGCAATATCATTCTCAGGAAAACAGCTCCATCAAGGACAACAAGGGACAGGACCACAGGTAGGGACAGCAGCAGTAACAGCAGATGCAGTTGAGGAGTGTAAGGGAGAACTGTCAGTGGTAGATGGCACTGGTAGATAGAGCTGTGCACAGTATGCCTTGGCTTTGGCTAAGAGGAAAAGGATAGAACACACACCTAGGTCAAAGCATAAGATCTCATGCACAAACAAATATGAAAACTGATGCCTGTCAAACTCCAAAACCTTTAATTAACCATATAAATGCTATTTTCTGATAGCATCAGACAGGGGCAACCATCAAGGATGCAATTCTTACCTGCACTAATGATAATGAAGTATGGAAGTTGTAAATACAATAAAAACGTTATATCACTGATTAGTCTCATATTGACATATGTGTATGCCCTATGACTACACACAAGTTAGCCCCCCAGTTAAACCCCCCCAAACCAATCATGCCTCAAAAACACATAAAAAGAAGTATATTTTGAACTCAGTTATCAGCACAGATTGTATAACACCTATGTAAGGGAGACAACACATATTTAAAATATGCAATACATTTCTGCACTAAATATTTAGTAATTATCAATGCAACATTAGAAAAGTAAAACAGACCTGTTATAATGCCCATATCCACTGCTGTCTGGTAGAAATACACAAGCAGAACACATTTTCCTTTTCCTGCCAATACAGATAATAACACCAGACCTCATACCATTATCTCCAATAAGTGTGCAAACATGACATAAACTTAAATAATATATTTCCCATGTAGCATTCATTAGCATAACTGTAGGAATGGCTATACCAAGACTAAAGGTTAAATGTAAATACATTTAAAATTATGCAAACATTCTTCGTCAGTCACTGCATTTCACTCTTGTAATGTCAAAATGAAAGCATTATTTAGAAAACAGCAACATACTTTGACAATGCAGCACTGTAGAAAATCGATAAATCACCCAAAGTCCTGCTATTCTACTAGCATTTAGCTCTGTGTTTCAAAACAGTTTCCCCAGTGTGATACAAGTGGACTGCTTACACCATTAACTTTACATAGTGCAGTCAGTCCTGTGAGCACTCTGTGAATGCAAATGAGGAGTGAAATGATTAGTATTTCTGAATACCAAAATTTGCACGATGTGTAGGGAATATAAACAGAGAATAAGGACTTACACAATTACATGCACATGCCCTCAGCAAGGCAAGGATGAGACTGCTACCTGTCAATGGCTTGCAGAGTATAAGGACCTACTCTGATTACCCTGACAGCATAAACAATCAATCTCACCTCTTTGATACAAACCTAGTAAGGGTATGCCAGGGAGAAGGGACTTAACAAAAAAGTTTGCAAGTACATTGACTGATATACAAAAGATTGACAGACCTAATATTTCAGTGCTGGCTTCTCTATGTCTTGTCTCATCTTATATTATTTGTGTGCCACTTGGCAGCATGAAAATCACTTTCAAGACTTAAGGAAAAAGGTGAAAAAGTTAGTTTAGGCTGCCATGGGTTGTGCAAACTAGCCAAGCAGCATTGCGAGGCTGACAGCAGTTTGGATAGTACTCAGGGAAGACAATACACTTGATGTATCTTTTGCTGTGGCACAAGTTGCAAGTGCAGTGCGCTGATAGGTAAAGGATATATGACGCAAGATTTGAATCCACTGACATGATATTTTACAGAGGATTGTCAGAATATATATTTAGTCACATTTTGTAACACCATAGTGCTGTTGCTTAAAAATCAATGGTTCTCACTATTACTAACAACATGTGATCATTTGTCTGTCCACTGTAATGTAATATGTCACTAACTACAGATCTGATTATGTGTTCCATAAAGTACATCTGATGTTGTAAGGAGATATGAGAAGGAAGAATTGTTCACTTGAATGGGCATCTTTCCCCGTTCATTACTACATATCCTCATGCATTGTAGTTCATCCACTAACTGGAATTTCCATAACATATATTACCCTTCAATGTTTGCACTATATGCCTTCCACTTGGCATCATGCAAACACAGTTGACCACTTAAGTAAAAAATGAAAGATGTAGTTTAGGCTGCGTTAGCTCAAACGTAATTAGTGTTGTGCGGGTTCCCACAGCATAGAAAGTACTTACTTCAGTAAATGCACCCGATAGATGTCAAATTCTGTGGTGCAAGATGTAACTGAAGCAAATCAAGAGGAATAAGGCACATGAAGCATTGTTTGAATTCTGTGTAGAAATCAGATTGCAATTTATCACGATATGTCTTTTTTTATTTACTCTCTTTTTAAGGTACATTTGCTCTCCATGTGGCAACATGCAAACAGAGTGCACTACCTATGGAAAGAATTAAAAAAATTAGTTTAGGATGTATTAGGTGGCTCAAACATGCCTGGTGACTTTGTGTAGTCAGCAGCACTCAAGATAGCAATCATTCAAGAAAACACGTCAGGTAACTTTCTGTACTATGCAAGGTGTAAATGAGGTAAATCAACAGAAATAACATACTTGATGCATTGCTTGAATCCTGTTTTCAGAACACTTTGCCATAATTCACAATATCTCCATTTTTTCCATTTTAAGGTACATCTGCTCTCTGCTTGGCATCATACAAACACAGTTCATTACCTAAGGAAATAAGTGATAGGTCAAACACATTTGGCAAGTGTTATGTCTTCAGCACTCAGAACAGTACTGAGAGGTGAAATTCTTCATGCTACAGTGCTATCTCTGTGGCACAACGTGTAAGCACAATGAATTTAGGTAAATAATGCTAGCTATTAAGGGTTTGAATCCAGTAAAAAGATGTTTTTAAAAAGGGTATAAGAAGCAAAGTTTCAGAAAGTTTTGAAGAGGATAGTAACAGTAATAAGAAATTATAATGTTAAACATAGTTCTTGCAAGCAATTTATCAGTAAGCCTTGCATAATGAAAATATGCTTTTTGGCAGATATGACTAATATATTACATATATTCACAACTTGAGGTATGTCCAGCTTCCTGGACATGACAATGAATATATTCCACAAAACAATTGCTAGCATATGTATAGTGGGCACAATACAGTTGTTGTTATCATGATGACTCCTCACATATCGCAGCTATGTGTTTAGGACCCTTATGTCTTCTGAAGTCTGCATGTAACATAAACCAACCTGTCTTGATCATCTCATTGAACTGCATCCATGAGAACCATAATTACTTGCAGACTTTTACATTGGAATGCATTTCAAGACAAGATTACCCCCATTCACATATAGACCTCTCTGAAGTGTATCTCCATTCGTTCAGATATCAGTAAATATCAAATGCCCATAACAGACCACTAGTTCTCCTGTAGCAATGCCAGTTAATACATTATATTGCAATTTTTGCCTCCTATATCCCATGGGTTTGATTCTGAGCAATTACAAAACTATTTTAACATTGGATAAGCTCCAAAATAATAATATGTCAGAACTCAGCTATGTTTCACCTTCCAAAGTACAACCCTCAAAAGCCATGCCAGTAATCAGTCCATTGTTGAACTATGGAATCTGTGATAATGTGTGGAGCATCACACATGGCACAGCTCAATGCCATGTATCACAGCTTTAGTGATATCTGCTGTAAGTAGTGACATTGTGTCTGCCAATGGGTTTGTCCACTTATAATCATGCAAATGCATTTCATAAAACACCTCCGATGTCTCCTGCCTATCCCTAGTCATGGTGTCCTCCAACCTTTTGTCTCCATCTCCATCCCTGTATGTCCTGTATGTCTTGTGGATGCTTCATAACCTATCCTACCTACCTGACCCTCTAATTCCTTAACACCATTCCCAATATGCCCCCCCACCCCAAATAAATAAATAAATAAATAAAAATAAAATAAAAACTAAAAAATGGGCACAAGGCCTACAGAAAAATTTCACCCCATACATGGTTCGCCATTTCAACTTTGCGGCATCATATTACAATTGATTCAGTCCAAGTGGCTATATGCCACTATTCCATTGTCACCCATCACTGATGCAATGACTCTGCAAACTCATGAAATTGAGTGTTCAATTGTGTATTGATGTTGTGAAGAGCTGGCTAGCTCTCCCACCTCCCTCCTGCAAATTCCTGTATTCTTTTCCCTGTGAGTTACACCCTGCTTGTGAACTCCATTTTCATCACAGTCCCTATCAACCCACTTTTCACATGTTTAATCTGGTCAAAAAAGGTGGAGGTGGGATTACATCAAGGATCAGCTCTGAGTCCATTCTTATTTGCAATGGTGATGGACAGGTTGACAGACGAGATCAGACAGGAGTCCCCATTGACTATGATGTTTGCAGACGACATTGTGATCTGTAGTGATAGTAGGAAACAGGTTGAAGAGACACTGGAGAGGTAGAGATATGCTCTAGAGAGGAGAGGAATGAAGGTCAGCAGGACTAAGACAGAATATATATGTGTGTGAATGAGAGGGAGGACAGAGGAATGGTGAGGATGCAAGAAGTAGAGTTGGCGAAGGTGGATGAGGTTAAATATTTAGGATCAACAGTTCATAGTAATGGTGAGTGGGGAAGAGAGGTGAAAAAGAGAGTGCAGGCAGGGTGGAATGGGTGGAGAAGAGTGTCAAGAGTGACTTGTGACAGACAGGTACCAGTAAGAGTGAAAGGGAAGGTATTCAATATGGTAGTGAAACCAGCTGTGTCATATGGGTTGGAGACGGTGGCACTGAAGAAAAGACAGGAGTCAGAGCTGGAGGTGGCAGAGTTAAAAATATTAACATTTTAATTGGATGTGATGAGGATGGGTGAGATTAAAAATGAGTATATTAGAGGGACAGCTCAGGTTGGACGATTTGGAGATAAAACCAGAGATGTGAGATTGTCCTGGTTTGGGCATGTACTGAAGAGAGACGATGGGTATATTGGGAGAAGGATACAAAGGATGGAGCTGCCAGGTAAGAGGAAAAGAGGAAGGCCTAAGATAAGGTTTATGCATGTGGTGAGAGAGGACAAACAAGTGGTTAGTGTGACAGAGCAAGATGCAGAGGACAGGAAGAAATGGAAACGATTATCCACTGTGGCAACCCCTAATGGAAGCAGCCAAAAGAAAAAGAAGAAAAGAAGAAAAAAAATACATTTACACACAACACACATATGGCAAGAAATGGTCCATAAAAATCCTTCACTTTATGTCCTATGCATTTGATTGGAGTTTGGCGTAGTTCAGCTATGCTGAGTGACAGTGATCTGTGTTTAACCTCTTATCGCAAACACTGAAGATCTGAATCTAACCTGCAGTGGTATAGTTGCTGTCACACATAGCTGCTTAAACTCTCTGCAAAATATGAAAATACAGCATAAAGCCATACTAAAGGCAGTACCATGGAACAGTTAATGTAACATTTATTAGGCCTTTGGATACAAGTGTTCCTATGTGGTGTGTTGAGGTAATTATCCTGTTTGTAGACTGCTTTCTTTTGGCATAGTGTTATGGGTTTGATTACAGCTGTAGGTCAGTTTATTATTTCATAACAGTTCATAAATAAAAATAAATAGGACATAAATAGGACATACTGGAGGGACAGGTGTGTATCTCTGAAAATTCCCATTCTCTGATATAGACTTCCCATCTGTGTGAAACAAAGTCCTTCTCTAGCCCTATCAAAGCATCACCTGGACCAGTGAATGGGAAATCAAAAATTCACCTGTGGTTTGGCACCTATACCTCTGATGGACAAAGGCAACCATTAAATCATGCCCTAGCTAACACTCACCCTGTAGAATAACCAATAAGGCTCTATAACTTATGGGATACATTTGGCTTGCATGGCCAGGCTTATAAAGACCATAGTCATCATTAGCCTATTAGACACCTATGAATCTATTAAAAAACAGAATGACTACATAAATTGATTTATGATAATAATTACAATTATTTGAAAGAAGCCAAATGTACAAGTATCTTACTACTGTAAGTGGAAAAACAGACTATCTGATTTTAATCATTAGCTCAACCTACACAAAGAATTTCTTGCATTTGAGATGTAACATGGGCAACTTAAAATAGACCCAATTTCATAATATTTGAAATTTAAATGCTAAAGAGATGTTTCTTTTTCACCCTACACCTGATGACTATTTTTTCTTTCTTATGGGACACATAATTCTCTCCCTTATTTGAAGGAAAAATATATACATAACAGGGGTAAATGGTAAAACTCACTGGTAGCATTCTAAATTTTACAACTTCATCCCCTAAAGACTCGATTAACAGATTAATACAACTGTAACATGTTAATCTTTCTAACTGGGGGGGGGGGGTTGGCATAATAGTGAAGGTGTTTACCTCAGGGACAAGGTACAGGGCTTGATTCTCAGCTTTTACCTAGGAGTTAGAATTGGTGAGGCAACCAACACAAAGAGGCTAGTCACCAATGGAGTCCCCTAGAGCTCTGTGCTATGCCCACTCCTCCTTGGCATCTACCTCTCAGATGTCAAAGACAATAACAAAGGCCTCTGAGTAACCAAGTTCACAGATAATTGCAAATTGAGAGCAATCACTGACTTCCCCCAAACCGATAGCACCTTTCAGGACAATCCAACACAGACAAACTCTTGGTGTCAAAGCCATGGCTTAAAACTCAGTACCAAGAATGCATTATAATACATTTTGGGAAGTCTGCTACCCTGGATAACTACGTCATTAATAAAACACCCCAAAAAGTTGATTTATTAGTCAAGGATCTGGGAGCTCGTAGATAGTAACCTAGTCTTTGACCGATATGTGTCCAAGGTAGTAAGAAAATCCTGCTGTGTCGCTCAACTTATATGCAAGGGCATGGCATCAAGGTCCAGAGAGGTCACCATACTACTGTATTCAGTCCTCATCAGACCCATCATAGAATATAATGCCTCCTTCATTATGTTCCTTACCAGAGACATGCAGCAAGTGGAAGGTCCAACAAAGGTTCCCTATAAAAAGAATACAGGGAGCAAATACAGTGCCCTATGCTGATCGTGTCAAAGCCCTGTCTCTTTACTCAGTATAGTACAGACTTCTGAGAGATGATCTTTGCCTGCCATGCAAGACATCCCTGGACCATGTTTTGCTGAACTTTTTGCACTTCTGCAAAACAAACCGCATCAGAACTATTAGAATAAATTATCTAAATGTTGCTTGTAACATTAAGCTTTCCTATTAAATAAACAAAGTTTCAAAATGTTGAATGCCCCTTTATCAACACCTAAATTTCGAAACACCCAAATCCCGAACAAACAGAACAGCGATTTTATTTTTCCTAGGGAAAAAAATTGCTGGTCCACAAACAAACAAACAAACAAAAAAACAAACACAAAATAAAATGGGGGGCTTCACCCCCCCCTCATGCATGGGGCTGTGACCCCACATCCCCCTACTTAAATATACCAACTCCGAGATCGCACCACAGTGGAGTAAATGGCAAAGTCCCGAAAACGACCCAGTGATTTTTTTCCCTAGGAAAAAAATTGTTGTTCCGTGTCTTTGGGATTTGGCTTTTTTTGACAATCAGCTGTTGATAAAGCGGTGTTTGACATTTCGGACATTCGCTGAACTAATAGGGGACCTAACATTAATTGGACATGCTAGAGATAGATATACTTTTGAGAGAACTCCCATTCTCAGGAACAGGATCTCCATCCCTGTGAAGCAGAGTTTCTCCCTATCCTTATTTAAGCTCAACTTGGGCCAATGGATAGGTAATCAGAAATTCACCTCTGTTCTGGCTCCTGTGTCTCTGATGGATAAAGGCAGTTAGTTAATCACCCCCTATATACATCAGATCTGCAGGTCACATTTTGGTTGCATGGCTAGGCTTATAAAGGCCCTAGTGGTTGTTAGCCTAGTATAGACCTATGAACCTGTGAACCTATATTCCTATATCATATATTTAATTGCAAATGTCTGTATTTTTCTACATATAGCACATTTCTGTAACATAACATTGGAATGGAGTAGCAAGACATCATTTTCAAAAACATTGCAACCCCAACAGGGAGACTTATCAAGCCAACCTTAGCCTGGTTAGGTATTCATGTTTACTTCACTCTCTCACCCATTATCTATACCTATAGCAATCTGTTTATTGTACAGAGCAGGACAGATTAATGATTTATTATGCAAAACTAAAACACCACACAGATGTTCCTGCATGTCTTATAAAATATATTTGCACTATTCGTTTCTGCATCCGTCTCTAATTCTCTCTCTGTTCACACCCCACTTCCATACGTTTTCAGTGTGCTTCAGTAGTGTTATTTTAATCCTCAGTAGTAGCAATTCTTTTGGGGTATGATAAGCTAATGCTCCAATGCATAGAAAGTTTTTTTTAAGTCATGTGATGGGTTCTGTTCCAGCCATTAGCTAAAAGTTGACTGTTTTTGGTTCAGTAATTTAGGTGTACCTGCTGGCTACATATTATGAACCAAGATTATCCTTCTTCAATTATAATTTACCTTTTCTCTGCCTCCATGTTACAGTCACAATGTATTTTCTCCCTTCCGTATCATAATTCTTGCACCTCTGCATTTGCTGAACATTTGACACTGGGCAGGAAATACAACTAATGCTAAATGGAAGCATAATCCGTATAGCGATATAATTTGATTTGACTGCCTTCATCTGTATTACTCTGTTTTACTTTGTGCCACTGTGCTAAGCTTTACTTATTCAGTTTACTGTAAATTTAAACAAGATAAAGAGTTGGATGTATGGATTACAGTGCTCATTAGGGTAATAAAGCTGATTACATGCAGTCATGTTTGTTGAAATCCACTGTCAGCTCTTAACTTTCACAAATATGAATTTCTACGTATTCTACTAAGACAACACACAGGTATAAATTACTTACAGATATGCTGAAAATGTTCAGATACATATAGCTGACAACATGTTTCATGTTGCTTTGTCTGACTGCTTTTTCTGTGCATATTGGCTAAACCCCTTTATTTTGCACATCATGCCTTTGTTGAAGGTTGTGCGACAGGGCTGGTAACCCGGTATGTAAAAATTCACTACCAATCATTAGCGGACCGGAGTTCCGCTGTGGTGACCCCTAACCGGGAAAAGCCGAAAGACCCAAAATTATCCTGCTGCTACACTAAACTGCCTGCTACCTACTATAAGCACTGTCACCTAAAGGTGTTTGTTTGGAAGTCTGCACAGAGTAACATAGCGTACTGCTACCTGCTACTGAAAATTCAACACTTCAAGATGTGATTATGCATGTACTCATACTTTGTCATCACCAGCACAAATCAGCTTAGTAGTGTTGCACTTAAACAGTACAAGAAAAAATATAAATCAAAGAAGCATAGTTTTCTGCTGCAGAAAGTTTGTATGTCTGTACTACTGTTACCCAAAGATGATCAGAAGTTTAGAATGATGTTAACTCACCTATTTATTTTTTGTAACCTAACGTGTTTGATCTACAGTGTTTACAGTTGCACTGTGCTTCCATCTTGGATAACCTATTCTCACCACACCCATCACTGTCATTTCACAAGGTATTGTCCTATGTATGACTTCCATGTTTGTCTTGCCAATGCACATAATAAAAGTATGAGAGAAGACAAGTGTGCAGTCATCCCAACATGATGTCACAGGAAATTTGGATTGATAATCCAGTGGTGTGCAACAATCAATGTGTATGTTATTCTATTATGCAGACCATGTCAATGTCACTCACAGGATCACAACGAACAGTAAGGACAGTGTCTACATTGCATTATGAAGGTATGTCATTACATGTGACAATCATGGTGATATTACATTGTCCCGTGCACATGTATGCATTTGTTGCACAACCTGGGATGCACAGTATTATCTTTTCCAAGCACTAACTTTTACAAATATTCTAATATTCAGCTTCACATAAGTCTTGAACATCTTCCCCGGTGGCACTTGCAGCTAGTACAGTGTTCTCTAGTTTCTGTAAGCTATATACGTAGGAGGGTCAATACTCAGTATGGAAGAGTTGTGTTTGTTTGTCTGTGTGTATCCATTCACCTGAGAATAACACATTGTCACAGCTTCCTTATCCCTACTTTTCCAGTAACATCCTCCTTGAAACACACTGATGACATCATACTGACAAAAGTGCAGTCTGTCTGGTCACAGTCCAAGTTTTCATGTGGTGTTTGTGACTACTGCAGTGCTCTGTAGATTGTTTAGACTATAGGGGTGAGAGGTACAACACCCAGCATGAAAAACTCGTGTGTATCCGCTTTCCCTGAGAATGATGCATTTTACTTTTCTCAGAGCGCCATACTCTCTAATTTTACAGTAACATCCTCTCTGAAATACACTGATGAGGTCATCTTGATAAAAGTGTAGTCTGTCTCTTAAGAATCAAAGATCTGTGGCACTTGTGATTAATGCAGTGCTCACTAGATAGTTAGGAGGTTCAGTATATCTCATGGAAATCTTGTGTATGTGTGTGTTTGCCTCTGTGTGTGCATCCCTTGGCGGTATATCCACTTCTCTTGAGATAAACATGTTTAACTGTTCTCACAGGTCCCTTAAACCTAATTTTACAGGAACATCTACTTTGCACACACTGATGATGTCATCTTGACATATGTGCAATTTCTCCCATATGACTCAGACTTCTTCTATGGTGTTTGTGAGTGTTCCAGTGTTTACTAGATTATATAAACCTGATAGGTAGGAGGTTCAATACCTGTGGAAAACTTTTGTGTGTTCAATGCTTGTTGCTGCCTCCATTTTTCATGCAGATGATGCATTTAAATGTGTACTGAGCCTACCTTATAACAACTTTTACAGACACTTATTGCATGAAACCTACTGATGAAATCATTCTGACAAAAGTGCAACCTCTCCCTGAGATGCAGACTTTTTCAACACCCCTAGTTCAACACAGTGATGAGGTCATTGTTTTGCAAGTGAACTGAAGCTATTTGAATGTCAGACGTCTCCTGTGGTGCCTGCATGTGTGACACTATTCTCAATAGCGTATAAATAGCTAGGTAAGATGTTCAACTACAGCAGTGTTTAACTTCTACAGGAGTGACTGGCAGTGTAGTCATGATTGTTTTACCAACATATGTAGTGGCAACTTTTACAAGCTCTGATTGGTTGTAAAACTGATTTTACCAAGTATATCTCCTTGGCAATACACCGTTGATGTCATCAATATGTGTTACTTGTATTCAGTATTCTCCCGTGATGCTGGTAGATGATAATGTGCTCTATATATGGCGCAAGTGGATAGGCAAGGGGTTCCATTTCATCACTGCTTCAATAGTGTACCAGTTGTTACTGTCATATACCATTCACCACCTTTATGTATCCTTCTAATTATGGTTTAGAATTACAGAGGCAGCTGAGACACTAGTAAATTTTAGTATCACCAGGGGAAAAAAGCTTTTTGTTCACACAACTGCATTATTTCACATTTGAAGTGAGCATTCTTCTGTGTTACCTGACTGTGATAGTATGCTTTGTACATTGTATAACTACATGTGTTGGATGCTTAAGTCCACCTGTGGGTGTGTCCTTCATGGTCATACAGTGTATACTATTCTGCAAAGACATAAAGGTGTGAAGCTGTACAGTGTTACTGTGTACTTCAAACACATTTTAGCAAAAATATCATGCTTATAAACAGTGGTGATATCACTTGTTTAACTGTTCACTGTCATAGTTGTACCTTAACATGGGCATGTGGTGCTTGTGATTCAGTCAATTATGTTAAGCTTGCAATTTTGGATTTTTTTTAAATCTATCCATTACTGCTCAGAGTATATTGTATTATTGCTATTGTGACCGTACATGTCACTAACACTGCTGTCATGCACACTGGCTTTGTACACATGTAGATGCTGAGTTCTCTTACTAGGAGCAATGACAGTTTGTCACATAGCAATGCTTTTATTCAGAGAAATAATGACACTGGCTTCCGTGTTCCTTCCATCACATATTTAGGAAATGTTATCATCTGGCATGGGGGAATGAGTCAACATGCTGTCTGTTTATGATATACTACAGCAATCACAGGCATATATATCTCTTGCAGAAAAAAACACAATGTAATGCCTTCACATAATCAATAGTCACACTTCTAGTGACATTTCTACTGTGGTGCATTCATCATGGGAAATGTTCATGCATTGTTTGCTGTCAGATGTTCATATGTTAAACATTCAAATTCATTGCCTGTTACCATTGGTGGGACTTATACTATAAATCATGACTGACATTTACCATGGTGATAATGTGTTCGCAGACATTGTGATAGACCTCCATGATCCCTTTTATTTCAAAGATTCTTTACCACACATACAAATGATGCAATAATTTAGTATGGGTGGATTAGCATGCTTATTGTAAGACTTCCACTGTGGTGCTTGTTGTTCATCCAGATGTCCTTAGTAGAATCACATTGCTTAGGGTTCAATTCCTGACAAAGGCAGCATTAAATACCATTTTATCTATTTATTGTTATCCATTTTTGTGTTGGGAAATGATATATTATCACAGGTTGTGATTATATGACTTTAAAATATTTATATAGAACACCTCATGCTGTAAGTGCTCCTTTGGCACATGCATTGAATATTGGCATTTATAGCATACCTACACAGATATCTGTCTGTCCTACATGATGGAAGCAGCTTCCTTATAAGTTCATAGGTTCATAGGTGTTTACTAGGCTAATGATCACAAGAGCCTTTTTAAGCCTAGCCATGCATCCCAAATCTCTGACAAGTTCTGATACCCTTGATTTGTGAAGCATGGGCCTGGGAGATGAACCATTTATTGGTTACCTCTGTCCATTAGAGACATAGGTGCCAAACAAGGGATGAATTTCTGGTTTCCCATCCAATTGTCCAAGTTGCACTTGAATTGGTTTAGGCAGGAACTCTGCTTTATATGGATGGGGAGTCTGTTCCATAGATGGAGTAGTCTCTGGGATACATACCTATCACTCCAGCAGGTCCTATTTATATCACAGGCAAGGTTTAAGTCTTTAGAATGGGTAATTCTGGTGGTTTGTTTTGTGGATATGCAGGAGGTCCATCAGAGTGGGTCTGACAATGCCCTGTATGCCAGGCTGTCCTTTTTCATATATCAGTTCTCCTGTATATATATCCTTGATTCCTTATATGCTATGAATGCATTCTATGCATTCACCCAATAATGTATCTTCTATCCTTGAGAACTATTATCTGAAGTCAACCATTTAATTAACATGAATATCACATCTATACTGCCCTTTGTTACAATGCAGATTTATGTCCTTATCCACATCCTTTCTCAACATGTCCATTATTATTTATGTGTGTACTTGTGGAATTGACATCAACAGTAATTATCATTACATCAGTCTGGCAGGTTTTATGTTTATAATGCTTCTTATACACTTTCATCACATTTCCCTGTAAGATATGAGCGCACTTCAAACATTTACCCTCAACAATATTACTAAGTTATTGTATCACATTTTTGTGTGCCTATCCCCCATTCCATTTCACCCCATTCTGTATTGTTTTCCTGTACTTGGTCTTATTATGTGTGGGCTACAATGGGTGCTCCTATCTGAGCACTGCCTATATGTGATCCATTTTATTTACATTGTGCACTGCTGCATACAAGTACCTTCCATGGCCATGAACACTGTTGCTGGCTACAGATGTGCTTGCATTCATGTAGGCACCATGAGCATCATGCACATCTGGTTAGTGCTGCTGCTCATTATGCTAACATTATTACATCACCACATGGTGCCTACATCATTGTTAATGAAGCCCATGGATAATATTATCATAACACTTTAGCATATTCACTATAAAACAATTTTTAAAAATAGTATTTCTGTAGCCATTCAGCCATTTCATTACTGCAATACAGCAATATTTATTTATTTTATTTTACATTTGTTGACCAGGATAGTTTGACTGGATACATGTCCATTTTCAGGAGAGGCCCAGGGAGAAAAGCTCCAGACAAACATAGACAAAAATCATATACTCGAATCATGTTCCACACAGTTTGCAGTCTCTATTCAAGCAAGCAAGTTATACAATCTCTCATAATATGTAAGTATAAAGATTAACAGTTATGACACAGGCTGAGTGCGGTCTAAGTATTAGTTAACACTCAGTAATAGGTAGGGAGCTAGTCAGGAATGGAACAAGGACAAAGCCAGTGTGTGTTAAAATACAGTTTGAGACTTTTTTTGAATCGAGTTAAAGAGGATTCTAGACTAAGATGGCAAACAGAGAGTCCCCAGCGGAGATGAGGGTTTTAATTGTTTGAACCAGCAGTCTACTGGATGAATGAAATGGCTTGAGATTACTATAGGGGCTGACATATATTTTAAGTGCAGGCATATTTTCCGGTTGATTGAGGACTTTATAGGTGACTGCGACTTGGTTATACTGTAGTAGACTGGGCAATTCTAGCCAACCTAGAAAATTTAGGTTATGGCAGTGGTGTGTCCTATATGCTGTGCCAGTGGCAAATCTAGCAATATGGGTATAACAGCTGGAGAGTTTGCTAAGATCAGATTTGTTCAAGTTGGTGAATAAAGGGTAGGCATAGAGAAGGGTAGAGAGTAGATGGGAACAGGCAATAGCAGTTCTGGCAAGTGGAGTAAGGAATGGTTTAATCCTATATAGTGAGCCAGGTTTTTTATTAATGGTTTTAATAGTGTGTTCATATGCAGATCAAATATATGTGTATGTATGTGTGTTTGTGTTTACATATATACACAGCTAGCTAACTAGACAGATAGAAAAACAGAGAGATATCTATAGATATAGATATAGATATAGATATATACTGGTATCGACATTGGCATTCACCTGCTTTTGGTCCAGTAGTCATTTACTGACTTACATTTTCCCTGTTTGCGAGTATAATTTTAATTATAATTAATATGAACATGAATAAGTGGTCTAGTTAAGTATTTATGAATGTTGAATTGCACTGAATATTTGCCACAGTGTTGCTGCTCATCTTCAGAATTTGCAGTTATTTAAAGAAATGTTTCCTGCATTCCACCAGAAGATGGCAGTGCTTTATTTTTTATTTCTTTGCCTGAGGCCTTTTTTTGCTTTGTTTTATGATGATCTCTGCCTCTGTGATTACAATATGGCATATATTTACTGTATATCTTTGTTTAGATGTATCTCTCTCTCTCTCTATATATATATATATATATATATATATATATACACATTTGACACAATTTTTTTTCTTTTTTTGCTTGACTGAAGGGTTGATTATCACAACTGTTTTGTTTGAAAAAAAATGTCAATTTTATATATATTTTATCTTACTGATTTCTATACCCTGGTATGTTACCTGACCTTTGTCATGTGATTCTAATAACTTATATGAGTTGCCGTTTACATTTGTCTGCAGATACACCTTGAAAAAATTATATTGTTTGATGAAACTGTGTTCTGCAGAATACTCTCCAACTAAAACAACAATTTATTTTCCCCTATTGTTACTAGTTTGTTTGTGTTTTACAGTATCTGTTTATCTATCTGTCTATTTATACTTAAATAAAAAAAAAAAAAAAACATAGCACCAAGTCAAACATCAGCATTTGTTTTTTATTAATAGACAGACACCAGGAAAAAACAGCAAACAAGCCCCCCCTCAACAAACAGAGCATCTTTTTGCCTTGAAAACAATTAGTTATGTTTCAATTTAAAGGCCAAAAGGTGAGAAACCAAACAATTTAAGCAGTACAATGCATTCTTTCAGTGCATCCTTAATAGTAAAATATACTAATATTAAGTTATTGAAAAAACATTCACTACTAATAGTGTATATGCAAACAATTAATAATGTAAACATTACAATTGTGTAACAGTGATTCTTTTATATCCTTGTACCTATTGTCTAAAGATAGGAAGTGCAGAAATATTATATATGCCAAGGGCTGTATAGCTAATTTATATATATATATATATATATATATATATATATATATATATATATATATATATATATATATATATATAGAGAGAGAGAGAGAGGTTCATATTAGTAATCGAAAGATCAAAATTTCGAAATGGCAGTATTTCAAAGCTTGTATTGTGGGCAGCTGCGCCCCCACACCCCCCGCTAAATATATATTCCAAGTCCGAGATTGCATTACAGTGAGGAAAGGGCAAATATTCCAATCCTCACTATACTGCAATCCCACAATGCGATCTTTGAAATGCTGCAATTTCGAAGTTTTGATTGTTCGATTACATTATATTTCAATAACGTAATAGGAACCCTAAATATATATATATATATATATATATATATATATATATATATATATATATATATATATAAAACACACACAAGCACACATCAGAGAGTTACTATATCCTCTGGTGAGAAATCAAGTACATCATTCACCTATATTTCCAAATTATATTTACTTTACAAATTTGTCCTATCCTAAGAAACTAAGAAAAAAGAATATTTTCAACAATGTGCCTAGGATGAAAGCTAGACGCAAGTAAAACTGAATTTTAGAAAAAAAGAATTATGCTGGCATGATATCCTAAATGTCCCATCTAATAATTGCTATTTTGACATCTAAAAAGTCAACAGCAAGTAAACCATATTTATTTTTATATCTCAATCCCATCTGATTAAATTAAAAAATTTCAAGGATGAAAATGTTGAGGTCTCATTCTCCCAAAAGCACCAACAATTATCAGGAAATGTCATCCACAAGACATAGGATGAGTAATGAGGATTAAAAGACTCATAATATATGATGCACCTCCCCATGGCTGCCACACCTCACCTAAGCACAGTATTTGAGTTCAAGTTATGAGTGGACAGCTGTCTGTGCTATGAGTCACTCAAGTCACTGATTATGAATGCTGCCTGTAAAACATCCCAACAGATGATCGTGATCCTTTAATGGAGTATTAGAAAAAGCAAACTAGTTTTGCTCAAATAACAAGTTTCTTCAGTACATACAAACCAAATAATATCATCACATGAAAGAGTTGGTACTGCTGAAACCTAAAGTTCAGTTTTTAGTATTTGTTTTGTAACTTTCCTGTGTGGAGCAGCAGCGCAGCAGCATGGCTATAATGCCATTGCTTTGTCATTTTGATATCGGTGTTTTCCGATCTCAACGTTAAAACACTGTGGCATTCTTGTGGTTTTGTAGATTGGCTGTATGGGTAGATTAATTTTACTTTTTAGATTTATTATATGTTTTTCTTAGAGTATCGTGCATACTTGTGTTATTGATTTATTTATAAATATTTTTGTGGATTTTGTGGTCAGCTGGAATATACCAGAATTGCTGTCATTTCACATTTCTGTTTGCTGTGATATAGACAGATTTCTTGCACTTTTAATGTTATTATGTGTATTTATTTACATATAAATACTCTGATGGCAACTGATGGGTCAAATTAATAGTATTTTCTTCCATTTTATAATATTAGTTAATTGCTTTCATAAGGATATGTCCTACTTTAGTTATTCATTTTCTATGAGGCATTCCCCATGCGGTGGACAAAGAGATACAGGCAGCATCTTTCATGTGACTTCTAAAATCATAGTACTGCATCTGTTTAGTAGTACAAATAACATGTAGCAGAAAATGAATATCTTGTCAGCTGATATCTCAGTGTCTCATATCAGTTTTATATTAGAAACTATTTTTCTGCAAATGTTCAACAAAAGAAGAACATAAAACTCATTCGGTGTTATTAAAACAAACTATGTATTCATCCAGTTTGTTACTTAACAGCAACAATAATACAAAATTGTCATCCAGTTAACACACTGCTCATATGGACCCAGATTTTTATGTTTTTTGTCTATGTATATACGTATGCCCTTCAACTTTACTTTAACACTTATTGCCTATGTACTATGCCAATTAAAGTGGCTTACAGAACTATGGTATAATAATAAAGGCACTTATTGGAAATTACACACTGTTAGTTTGAGCAATTTCCCTTGAAGTACCATTTCAATGTAAATAGCAATGTAAAAAATACAAAAACAAATATAAATAACAAAAAGCAAAAAATGCATAAAGATTATTGATAAAGTCAAAACAGAATAATGTATGCAAATAAGAAAAAACTGCACGCATAATTCCAACAGATTTTTGTGCGACTTTATAATCTAAAACTAGTCAAACAATAACATCAGATAACAGCATAAATAACAATAGCAAGTAGTAACAGCAGTGAGTCTGAGCAATTGAACTTTTCTGAGACAGTTTTACTTGTAACGTGCTGTAGGTGCACCAGAGTACAAGGTCATATCCGACAGCATTATATCATGTTATACTAAAAACACAGCATAACAATGTTACCAGTAGGCTGTAAATATCCAGCAATACACTAAAGCAGTTCACTTAAAATTAATTAAAGCTTCCTTAATGCTGTAGATGCAAAGAAATGATCGCTCTAAATGCCGCCAAGCTAAGTGGAAGTGTTGGGCACATAGCTCTCAACCTTCCATCTCCAAAATGAGGAACACTAGCCCTCATAATGTGGAACAAATGGGCAAAATGTGGAACACATACTAATGGCTTACTAACAACTTCGGCTAGGAAGGTCATAGGATGGTTAAATTATGCTGGTTTTACATATAAAGAAAATCTTTTAATGAATTAATATGATTCATTTAATTTTACAATGGATTTCAATTAAAAAAATTCCTAACACTGAATGTGTGACAGAGTCTTTCAATGTGGAACTTTGAGGAACTTCGAGGAACGTGAACTTTTTAAGACCCCAAATGAGGTACGTTCCTCATAATGAGGTACACTTGAGAGGTATGGTTGGGCAAATAATTACTAGATCTGAAATGAAGAAAAAACACTGACAACAAATGAACAACATAAGAAAGAAATTCAATGGACTCACCAAAGTATACAATTTCAAGAAACCAAAACTAGAGGAATGCAGAATTCAACTTCTCTGAAGTTCGGGAACACTAAAATCACAGTACACACTAGAAATAGTACAATCAGTGGTTGTATTAAAAATACTTAAAGAAGGAGAAACAATGTCAAAAGCTGAAAGATACTTGAAACTTACAGAGTCCTACTAATCAGACAACTCAGGAGTCACTGTGGCAAATCATAACCAAGAAAAGTTAGAAACAAAAACAATTAAGATAATGTGATGATCTTATGGTTTTGAAGCAAAATAAAGTTAAAAGCTCACTGAGTTCACTCCATTTTAGTCAGCTAAGTAACACCATTTTGGACTATATGTCTTACGCACATCTTTCCCCCTGTCTCCCACTCTCTTTCTTTCTCTTTCCCCCTTTCTCTCTCTTTCTCTCAATACACACACACACACACACACACACACACACACACACACACACACACACATATATATATATATATATATATATATATATATATATATATACACACAAGCATATGCAATATATGACATTATAGTGCATGATAAATTAAAGATCTTGCACAGTAGGTTCAGAGAATTTGTTTTTTTTTTTTATGAGTGACATGACCATGGTTGATAAGGCAAGCTCATCAGTCCTATATTGCTGGATATTTCATGTGTCAGTCAAACCAGATCCTACATATTCTATTTATTATTTATTTTGTTTTTTATGTTAGATTAGTTTAAATTTAGAGTCATATATTTTTTACTGCAAGGCAAAATTAGTCTAGAAAACAAAAAAACATGCATTTTCTCCCAAAAAAGATGCAGAGACAGACACCTACCTCTTACTTTCTACTTCAGTCATAACTCATCTTTGGATAACTGGCGCTAACTGCAAAAACACTTGACTCATACCAGTTCCAGCATTAATGGTGTAAAAAACACAAAAATGCACAGGTAACTGCCCACCTACAATCAGCAAAATCCAAACCAAGGAGGAAAGTGCAAGCAAATAATTAATAATAAATCCAAACAAGTGTTGCAAAACAATATAGTATGGCAGCCACTCACTACTATTTTGGCAGCTGATTGTACAACATCAAAAGTATTGTTTTCTGTTGGCTTCAATGAACTATATTAATTACCTATGTTTTTACTAAATATAGCCTTAGTTTGCACAGGTGTTTGAATGGACAGTCTATGGAATGGTTTCTTCTTCTTCCAACAGTTGCGGAGACAAAATTGTATTTATATATTTATTTTTTTACGCACATTATGGGATTTGTGCAATGTCTCACACTTCTCTGAGCCACTGATACATTTGTTCCTTCTAGAGGCTTCACCCAGGCATATATAGACTGGATTAAAAAAGAAAAAAACTTCAATCCATTGGTAGCCTACCAGGGATGTTTTAAAACACATTATTTTCCCTGGTAGGTGACAGGTGGGCATGAGGCAGGGGCCCACACGGTAGTCCTATAGTGGTGCATCCCCAACATAATCACTGCAATGTTGGTGGTTTGTGGACTGCATTATTGGCTGCCTGGATGATGAAAGACATGCATAATTCCACACATGCCTACTGACTTAATGCAGCAGTACTCAGTCCTGTAACAACATGAGCCTGTTAGGCCTCTTTGATTAGTGATAACCCGTCTGACAATATCTTTTGCTGTTGTGGTAGGTCTTGTCATCTCCATTCTTCTGAGATGGACAAGCTGGCATTGGTCTCTCAAACTTGTTCTCTCTTTAGTACCTGTGCTGCTAATAAATCTTGGGTCACCTAGATCGTTCATAATTATAGCTTTAACATTCTGTGCCACGTGGCTATGCTAATGTATAGTTTATACATTTTTTTAAGTGACTTCATTTATTTGACATATTTTAATAGTTTGGAGGGGTTTATATTAAAATTTGCTAGCCAGCATATTAGAAGGTTTGAAACATTCAGGCTCACAATGCCGAATCAAGAAACACCAGAAAAAAAAATCTTAAAATATGGGAGGAGCAAATGTTGAACATTACACTTTTTTTTCTTTAATTTTGCTTTTTTTTCTTTGTTATTGCAAGAGTTTTTTTGTTGTTGTTTGCAAAGGGCAAACCTCTACACCTCCAAAACACACACACACAAACACACACACACACACACACACACACATATATATATATATATATATATATATATATATATATATATATATATATATATATATATACATACACACACACACACACACACACACACACACACACACACACACACACACACACACACACACACACACACACACACACACACACACAAATTCTGAGATCTCTGTACCTCAGAGAAAAGGGAATATTCTGAGAAATGTCTATTACTGACTTACTATATGTAAGTTCAGGTTTGCAGTCATTCATTCTCTGTATTACAGGTCTCGGCATTTTGAGTCCTGATATTTCAGATGGCTACTTTCCACCTTCCATCTTAGACCCTTTTTCTCTACAAGACTGCCCCTTTATCCTTCAAAATGATCTTCCCTCTAACAAGCATGCCTGTTCAATCATTAGGTTGTCAGACGTTTAGGAAACATTACTTTCTAGTTTAAAAGACATTCATTCATACTGCACCTTCTGTTCAAAATTTAAAAAAAAAATCTTTAGAGACTGCCAAGTGCAATTAGTTGCATAACAATCTTATCATGCAACAAAGTCCACAATTCAAGCACTGTTTCTCCTTCAGTTCTTTCTAATAAACCGACCTCTTCAATTTAATCCAGCCATTCGGTCTCATTAGTATAGCCTCACAGGCTTATTTCACTTATCCTTCTCTTCTTCTATTATTTGTCCTTCTCCTCTTACATTTATCTATCACATACATTGCAAATAATGTTTTTTTAATTACAGTTACATTATTTTGTACATTGTTTTCCTTGTAATGGGAATATCTTTTGGGAAAAACCTATTCTGATTCCAGTACAATGTCTTCATTATTAATGCTCTCATCCTCATATTTTATTTTAAACTTTAAAAATTCTGAGGAATGGTTTATATACTCATAGAATTACATTCATTTCACATTTCTGTCTATCCAAAATGAAAATGACTAAATCATCAATAAAGCACAGAGTGCTAGGAAGTGTTACACTTTAAAACTGGGAGTACTTTGACTTCAGATACAACTTATCTTCTTATTCTTTATGCCTAACTTGTCATAACTTGGTGTAATTATGACACATATTATAACTCTCATTGATTTTCTATAATATTCATTGATAAACACAATAATGTATGTTTGCAAATATTACTTCTAATAATTGGAAAATTAAATCACTTTTCAGAAAGTAATCTTTTCAACCTCTGACAGATATTTTCTTATTGCCACCATTCATTCCATAAATAGGATTTCATAGATTTAATATGAATTGCTACCAGCATGTTTCTTTCATTTTTTTCTGCCATTCTACCTGCAACACCTTTTCCCCACCACATTTATATATTATCTACTTTTATGACTATGTATCTCTAGTGTTCTATACTTTCCCATTATAGTTTTTGAGTCCTACACTATCTATGTAAAGACCTTATATGCTGGACTCTCACAGGACTTGATGCTTTTAAAACTTAAATCTCACATGCTTTAGTTCACTTTTCATCACTTTTCCATATCCTCTTTCCTTTATCCATCTCTGTCTAAGCCTATTGTTTCATCCTAATCTCCCAAATCCCTGCATATCTGCCCTATCCTTTCCTTTTCTAAAATTCCCGACTCCCTCCCCCTTCTTCTCACACTTCTTTTTATTCTTATCCAGGATTCCTTTTCTCTGTCCACAACTGATCACCTCATTTCTCCCCCATACACTAGCAAGACACCTACTTTCAGCCCTAAAGTCCTCCTTCCCTGCTTCAACGACATATATTGCCCTTTCCTCTGATCTTCATGCTTCGTGATTCAATAAGTCTCAGCTTTGCCCCACTATTTTGACATACTACTAAACATTTATTGCTATGTTTCCCTCAACATGTCCCTTATTCTGGTCCCTTTTTACCTCTTATTCTCACCCCTTCTTTCAAGACCTCATGGAGATGGAGCAGAAGGTGAAGATCTTGGCTGGGCCTTCCATACTAATCAGAACAGCAGTAGAAGATCAAATCTGAAGGCTGGAGGAAGAACATGCAGCAGCAGCAGCGGTGTCACCCTTGAAACAGAAATGGGCACAGTGCATTGCAGCACTGGAAAAGAACTGGCATCTGGTGCGCAGACATGTCACCAGAAACACAGAATAAAATGACGTATTCATCATCGTATCTGAGGTATACAGGAGGAGTGTACATGGAATGGCTATGGTGTGCCTCAGGTATTACTATACACTCACTGTTTAGGGGGTGGACAGGGCATAGTCATCATCACATGGACAGGTAGGGGAGACACTTTGACAGTTGAATTCCACACTATGATATGGTTAGGGTTGGGGAAATTAACATAATAGCCACACACTCTGAGAGTCTGTGGCACAACAAGGACCGCGTCCTCCATTTTTGGGGTTAAGTACTCATGATGTGTACACTAATGTTGTCCACTTTGTTGACTTGTAGTGTTTGGGCTTGATACTGTCCACGACATGAGAACAACTACAATACTGTGCACAGGTACCCTGGCAAGAAAAATCATGCATCGATCCTGATGTGCATAGAGCCTCCCATCTCCCATTCTGGATGCTGTTTGCAGCTACGCTTAATGCTATGCATAGTCTCCGCTATTTATGTACTTTGACCAAGCTTCAGTATGTGTCCCTGAAATGCCATACCCTTTTTTTGGCATCTCCTTCTGAAGTTTTCTGAAAGACAGAGTTTGTCCCTCACAACCAAAGTGCAATTCCAGTATCATTGGTTCCTACTTATCCGTGCACCATGACATCTGCCTCACTGTCACTGACAGGGTTTTTTTCTTCATGCTAACTCCTTCTTTAACTTTAAGAAGATCCAGGTTTACAGCATATTTAATGAGATTCCTGTATTGCACAGCTGTAAAGTTTTAAACATTGTTGCATGAAGTGGTGCTGGTGCTTTATCTCACACTTACAAGAGTCTGTTAGCATGATACATATGCTAATGAAATCATTTACTGCATCTGTCCATGAATTCCTGACATGCTGGTATGAACCGTGAACACCATAGTGATCACTAAGCATGTGACCTGCCTGCTCATGCATACAGGAAATGCACATTTTTAGTACTATGGTATAGTGCTATGGACAGGCATTAGTGCACAGTGCAGTACTACAGACAAGCATTAGCAACATTGTGTAGTACTCACTTACTTAATACATGATTCACAAATGTGCATACATGAGCATGGGGATGACATTTTATTTTGTGAAGGGAGCTCTGTGAGAGGTCAAGGATTCTTAAGGCACTAAGGAATGCAGCATTCCAGCATGCTGTGCAAGGGAAAGGAGGGATTTATTGCTCTTTTGGAACAATATCTTTAGGAATCACCTATTGTGATAGCCCATTGTTGAATGAGAATGCTTGACTTGAACTTGCTAGGATGTCGAGTGACTTCACTGGAATTACCTGTTCTGATGATCACATTTGGCATAGATATGGAAACCTAAGGTGCTTCATCTGTGGGAGACAGACATTCAGGAGGGATACCTGAAATGCATTATATGCATATTTCTATTATCGTAACTGTTGTGCTTCTATACTTAGGAGTACATGCTCTGTTTTCCATTTCTGGAGGAGCAAGTAATATCTGAATATGGTTGGGTGTTGCAGAATGAAGAGCACTTTCCCAGCAGCAGGGTGCATGTAGTAATGTCTCTGTCAGTCTACTGTGGAATTGAAAGTATGTTTGTGGCATATCTGTATGATCACCTTTCTCTTTATGTTGTCCTACCTACAGTCCACATCTGGAAGATAAGGAACTGAGACTGAGGTCACTTTAGGCTATGCTGGCAGATGCCCTCCAAATCTGAATCTCAGCAGCAAGAAAATAGACCCCCCCCACCAATGGAGGTACCCTGAATGTGTAACTGGTAATTTCAGTGTCTGCTTCTTAGAAGCAACCTTTTCTGGAAGTGGACCATAACCACCCCCCATTTCCTGGTGTCAGTCATGGAGGTTAGTGGTTGCAGAGGGGTACCAGCAGCTGGACATCCATCTCAGCAACATAAAGAACTTTCTACTGCAGCTAGTATAATCATGTGACAGTCAAGTTCCACACATTTGGCCAACTGAAGAGCACCTCCCCACAAATGTTGCCATCAGGTGAGTGATGCCTGAGTTTGTTGCCCTCAGGGCTGGCCTGGAATCAAAACATGCTAGGTCCCCACCATATCACCATTCTGGTTTGTTCCCTCCCTTATGTGTCATTCCCCATTCCTTGTTAATTTTCTACTGTTCTTCATCGTAACTTGTTACTTCACTGCATGTCTATACCTGTATACTCTCCTTCCCTCCTATTGTGTGTATACTGTCACTGTCTGTCTGAGTCTGTCTTCTATAGACTCAAGGGGGTTCATAGGTACTTACTGCATCTTAAGAGTTAGATTTATTTTTTGTGTGCTATGAGTTTTTTTTTCTTTTTTTTATAAACCCTGTTTATATTTTGGATCCATCTTTGGGAGTTTATTTTTGAATTTGGTATTTCATTTGTTTCCAAGGGGAATACATGCATTTACGCATCTCTTTACATGCACCAACAATTTGGAAATGAAGACTTCTGCATAAACAGTGAAGTCATCAAGATGGAAGTGACATTTGTATTTAGCCAGGTCATCACTTAGTTTTAGTAGACAAGCCTTTGCATTATCTCTGAGTACCTAGTTATTAAAAGATTTTTCACGCTTCAGTCTAATGGGAAATGTGATTGACTATTGGTCTGATTAGACCAGGGAGAAATTTAAAATTGGTGGGGATCAAAGTTTCCTGATATTGGAAAGGTCCAAGTCCAGGATGTTATCACCCCTGGTTGGGTAAGAAATAACTAGTGAAGGAAGCTTATACTGATGAAGTCCAGAAATCCCGAGATGTACAAGTTTAAGTATGTATAACCACCACAGTTTATGGAGAGGTAGTTGAAGTCTCCTGGGAGAATGATGTTTAGCTTAATACATGTGACTCTATACTTTTAAGGTAGGAGATATGGGCCAAGAAGTACATGCAAGGAGCCTATAGTTAGATATGACAGGAGGATAAGGTTTTATTAACAGTAAGTTGGATGTAGAGGAGTTACATTTCATTATCTTGTCTAACAAGTCTGGAGATGAAGTATTTGTTTTAAGACACTAGAGAGATAGAGACCACTGCCTTTAGTGCCTTTATCTAATGTGGTGGATCTGAATTAGTGATAGGCATTAGGCATTGGAACCCTTCACTGATGGAGTGCTTTCAATGCTCTTGAACCAGGTCACTCTGATGATGCATTTATCTATATTTTACAGGGTAAGGAGTACTTCTATAGAATGGAGCTTTCTGTTAAGGATCCATTGAGCAGCAATGCTATCTGGATTTTGTTGAGTTATATTTGGAGCTTTAGGAGACTAACATTGTTGAAAAAGGCACTATGGGGTGGAGAAGGACTTTTATCTGAAAGACGAAAGTGCTTAATCTTGGTGTGTTTTTACTGCAATAAATGGTGTTCATATACAGGCTTGTTTGATGCATTTTTTATTTGATTCCTGCTCTTCTGTTATTTGCACTGCACCAGATATTTGGATTTTATACAGGACATACAAGACAGACAGGGATGATGATGGAGACAAAAGGTTGAGGAACACCGTGATTGAGAATATATAGTGGACGTTGGAGGTTCATCCACAAGCAGCTTGAGAACAGTGAGAATCTATCCCTCACCCTCAGAACTGCTATTACTATCTCCTGCAACAGCCCCCTGGGTCTGTGTCAGACATGGCATCAACTTTGCAATCTGATGCAGGACCTTTTCAACCCTGCTGATGCAATCACTGAGGTTCCTCTTCATGATATTCTTCACTAGCCCTGTCAGCTCCTGCCGTGTGCCAAAATCACCACCTCCATTAGTACTGCTCCTAGAGGGTACCACTGCACCAGCAGATGGGGCAGAACCACCTGATGAAGTTGGAGTAGTTAGGGCAGAGGCTGTGGGGGTAGCACTGCTAATTTGTGAACTCAAATTGCTGGTGTCTGTGCTGCCATCTGTGGAGCTATGGATGGCTAAGCCACAGTGGTTGGTCTACCTCTCTGTGCTGTTAGTCATGTATTTTTCAGCAGTAAGGTATACAAATAACAGAGTGTTAGTAAATTATAACCTTTCCACCCAAAAAATAAATAACAAAGAGAAGGAAAGGTAGGGGAGAGACAAAAAAGAGATAATTAGATACATGGCATGCCACAGTACAGTATTTTTTTCATTAAATGTTGTTTGACAGTACATAAACAATTAGACACATGGCAACTCACAGTACAGTACAGTATCTTTTTCAACAGTGTTTGACAATACATAAACAATTAAGATACTTTACTATTGTACACCACTGCCCCACCAATATCGGATGGGAAGGTATTAATGTGTCATAAAATGAACAAATCTCACTGCTATGATATAACAAAAGGCAGCATTTATTTTCCCATGGCAGATAGGAAATATGCATTAAAATGTAATAATTGTAATTACAATAAATGGATTCTTCCTGACATATTACTGCTGTTAATATTTTGTAAATACTTATCCAATAATAAAAAGTAATTGTTGCTTCTGGGTATTGAACCCCACACAGTTAAGCTGGTGTTATCATTGCCTAATGTAAGCAACAAGAGTTTTTAGGGAAGGCATGCATGCTAGAGATGAAGGCAGAGCTATGGATGCTCAAAGTGCTAGTGACTGAGGGAATGAAAGGAAATTTCTGGCTTGAATTTGTACATTAGTCATATGTACCTCATGCCTGTCTAAGGAGAGTTAATATCTCCTGGTGTGCCTCATGGTTTCCATCTATTTCCTCTTCAGCTGTACAGTACAAAAAGAAAAGAGGAAAAATATATATATATGTATATATCTATATATATATGTGTGTGTGTGTGGGTCTATATTAGATAATCGAACTTTCAAAAGTTCAACTGTCATATGGTCGACACCATATGATCGAACTTTTGAAAGTTCAAAAATCTAATAATAAAAAAAAAAACTACACAAATAACCTACCTGAATGTTTTAAGCAGGGGGCAAGTCCCGCTGCGCCTCCCACAACCCCACATCCCCGCTCTTTAAATATACCAACTCCGAGATTGCACTACAGTGCAATCCGAGCTCTATGGAGATCTTCGTTAAAACGTTCGAACTTTCAAAAATTCGATCATATGGTGTCAATCATATGACAGTCGAACTTTTGAAAGTTCGATCATCTAATATAGACCCTGTGTGTGTGTGTGTGTGTGTGTGTGTGTGTGTGTGTGTGTGTGTGTGTGTGTGTGTGTGTGTGTGTGTGTGTGTGTGTGTGTGTGTGTGTGTGTGTGTGTGTGTGTGTGTGTGTGTAAATGCATAATGAGTACCTGCATTGGCTGGCTAGATCATAAATGTCATGTCATAGACAGATGATGATCAGTATAGTTACAAAACTGAGTGGTGTTTGCAGTCCTAAATTTAGCCTCACTTTGGGTTAGGAGGTCTTGCTTTTACTTCCTAAGGTCACTGTAGTGTTGGCAACATTGATCCCCCATGCGTAAAACGCCAGATGCACTGGAGACAGACTTGGCTAAAGTATTCTAAGTCTCAGCCTTAAACCTTGACCTGGTATAATACCCCTATAGCAGCCTACAGCTGTAGAGCTTCACAAGGAGTTCCACAAGTATCCTGAACTCCTCAACACCCCACCTTTGTGTGAAAGTCAAGTTAACAAAATATGACTGAATTGGTGCTCAGTTCAGATCTTGTGGGTAACTGATTTTTATCAAAGATGAATATCCTTTCCAACTGCATTTGCACAAATAAAAGCAGATGGATTCCTTGGCAGGAGAGAGAGGATGAATTGATAATGTTGTGACGGGGCTTACTCTGTTGGAAATCAAACTCGTGGGATAAAGTATACAAAAAATTGAAAGTTATTTAGCATTCCTATAGGAGAACTACATTTTAAGCATGAATATTAGAGATATACTAATTTCAGAATGAAAAGAGATACACTTCAGGGAAGCGTGTAGGTGTATGATTTTAATTAGTCCTGGGAACACATTCCTATGTCAATGTTAATATTTCTGTTTGTAAATAAATTTCAGATAGATGCAGTAGAATGAGTTGAGTAATAAAGGTTGGGGTATGCTACATACATACTTCACAAGACATACCTATCCTAAATACATAGGATGTGTGACGAATCATGATGATTATAATTAAAGTAATGTCATCATTGCCATTGTTTAAAAAATTAGACATACATTAGCTTGAGAAGAAAACAACCAGCCAGTATCCAGAAAATGTGTTTTATTGTCTCTAACATCTCGGCTAACAAAGCCTTCAAGGAGTAAAAACATTTAAAACAATTACGTGCCTTAAATACCTTATCTAAAATAACAATTATATAATTAACTAATTAAATCAGAAACCTCCAATTATACTCTAAGTTTAACCCATAAGGAAGCAAAGTGTTTCAGTATGTATCTAGATTCTTTATACAGCAATCTATTGTTTATCTGGACTCCACCATATTGATCAACATTTACATGTTCTAATATAGTTGCTTGTAGATCTTCTGCTTTACCTCCATACATTTTTTTAAATGTTCATCTATGGAACTTTCTTATTTGCCATTAATTATATCACATACATGCTCTAAAAGTCTAACCTTAAAAGGTTTCTTGCTTTCCCCTATATAAAACTTATGGCAAGGACACCTTAGAGAATATATAATGCCCCAAGTATCACAACCATAAAATCCCTGTACCAAAAATATAACTCCTTTAATTTTTGGGAAACTTTTAACTACATATTTACAACCTTTACATTTCCCACATCATATTGTGCCTTTTCTTAGTACTATTCCAGAGATTTTATCCAAGGGAGCAATAAATCTACCATGAACCAAGAAATCTCTAATACTTTTTCCTCTTCTGTAGCAAAGAAACAAAAAACGGCCCAGGAACAACATAAGAAACCATAGGGACCCAGCATCCCCACTCAAAAAAATCTCTAAGAGATCTCAAATAAACCCAATAAAATTTAACCAAATCCATTTACATAGAAGTAAAAAACAGTATATTTAGTGACAAAAAACAGCTTTTCTGTGTTGCTTTGTACCATTCTATTATCTATAACTTGTGCCCTATTTCTCTGATGCCTACCCCTCTATTCCCATACAGATATGTTAACACATTCCTGCAGGGTTTCTTTATTATAGCCTCTGTCAATAAATATCCTAAAAGTTCTATCCATTTCCATCCAAAAATCTACCTCATCATTACAGAGTTGACAAATTCTTAAACTCACCATATGGTAGGGCTTGTAAAATGTGGGGAGGATGACAACTATGGGTTTGTAAATACTGGGTGCCTTTATGAAATTTTCTATGTACAGTGGTCCTAATATCATTACCATTACTTATATCAGCCACCACATCCAAAAAGGCACCTTTCTATTCACATTTAGCCCATCAAATTGTAAATTAAATATATCATGTTGTAGATTAAACACAAAATCATTCACACACTCACTGCCTCCCTTACATAAAAATATTAAATCATTTATAAATCTATAGTATTTAACAACATTCTGTTGATAACCTCTGTCTGATATATATTTGATTTCAAACAACACCATTTAGAGATTCACGTACACGGGGGAAAAAACTGCTCCCATAGCAGTACCCTGTTTTTGATGATATAGATGTCCATTAAATGCAAAATAATTATTATTTAAACAAAAATGTAACAATTATATAACATATTCTGCCATAGGGCTTGTCCCTAGAAAAAACAATCATAAAACCTCTATACCAAAATTATGGTTAATACTAATATAAAGACTCTTTATTTCCAGGGTGACCCAGAACATATCTTCAGTCCACTGCATGTCACAAATTTTCTCTAAAAATGAAAAACATCTTTCACATATGAAGGTAAATATACAGCTTTAAGGAACAAACAGGAATGCAAAAAAAGACCTAAATTATGGAGAAAATCATTTTAGCTGCAACTATGGGATGACCAGGGGGATTCATCAGACCTTTATGAATTTTTGTCAGACAATAAAAGTACGTCATAGTACAACCATCATGATTAAATTTTTTCTTAACATCTGACTTAGAGAAATATCCTAGCCTAAAACCTATGTTCAAAAATGTGTCATAATTCTTCAAGGCCGTGATACATATAGAAGAATCCACTATACAATAATCTTCATAATTTATCAAATGTTTATAACACATGTCCAACTATTGCACATAATGCATTAAAACTAATTTATTCCCTTTGTTAGCAGGATAGAATACCGGATCTCTACATGTACTCAAAGCCTTCAATGCTTTGCACTCCCCTTTGGCTAAGTTATACCTTAAGTTTCCTATCAGTTGTTGAAATTTATCAAATTCTTTTTCAACAGCAAAATTCAACATAGTAGAGAACTCTTGAACCCCTTCATGAAGGAAAGAAGGCATAAACGTGCTCTTAAACTCAATGTGGCTGGTGTCCAGTAAGCAATAAGCATTTGATTCCAAATCTTAATAACAAGAATAAAAACTTATATCAGTGTTATTTCTGTCACTATATACACATTCATCTTCAATAAAATCAATATTATTCTGTGAAACAGAACATCTAAAGAAATATTTCAAATGAAGTTTCCTAACAAGTTTAAAAATATCGTAAAAAAATTGCTGGACCAACACAATAAAATACCTTCGGCGACACCAATAAGCGTAATGCTGCTGTTAAGTAGAATGAAACGCTGGACACCCTTCAATAATCCACTGGAACCCAAGTAGGCTTACAATCCTTTAATGGACAAACGCAAAACTACACCATAAAACACGGCAAACACGTAAAGCACTTCCTGTAAGAACAGAAAGGCTCACACATGACAACGTGAATACATGAAAGACTGTGCACACCAGCAAATGAAAACTAATAACCACGAACTGTAACAGTTGTTTAGCGCTTTCAGCCAAAACTAATGGCCTTCTTCAGAACTGAAAGAAGTGTAATGGCTCATTCAATTTATAAACATTTTGGCGCCACAGAAGCAGTTAAAGAATTTTTTAAAGATACACAACATCTAAAATAACCAAATAAAACTATAACACTATTCCTGTCAAGAAAGTCTGTGAGTGGTACGAATCTCAGAGAATCGAGATTATAATCACATATATTTCATCTCAGTGGTACAGTGGTAAAAATTATAGGATTAAGATGAAAAATAAGGCATAATAGAATCTGGCATTACCAATTGCTAATTATATATGGTATAAATACCCATATACAGATGTAGAGAAGAATATATTGATGTATAAATAATATGTATAGTTAGTACAAAAATATATATTTCGCTAATACTATATAAAAAATATATAAAAATATATATCTATAACATATTTATATATACACAACAATATAACATAGTCTAAAATACTCTAAAATACACTACTAATAAATATGTGCAAATATATACTATTAATAAGTTAAATTGATATATATTGTAAATAGAAATGATATATATTATATTATATGTTATATGTTAAAAGCTTGGACAAGATGGTAAGGTTAAAAATATAAATATAAAAAAATATAAATATAAAAAAATATAAATATAAAGAAATATAAATATAAAAAACTAGTGAGTAGTGGAGAGATTATAGGTATTGTACTGTGAAATAAGAGATAAGAAATAAGAAAGTGAATCTAACAGTAAGGGAATATCTCTACCTAAATATGACGCACGATAAAAGCTTATACATACTTGACAAGGATAAATGATTGTAAAAAGGAAATAGTGTACCTATGTGGACATATATTACGATATATAAAACAAGAATATATAAAAATATATTGTAAAATACTATGACATGATATTATCAAATGAATAAAAATCTAATAAATACCCTTAAAAAACTATCTATCAATATCACACTGAACTAAAAACTGTTATGAAGGTGTCAATCTGACTAAAACAAGACATGGTTAAAACACATAATTCTCAATTCAATTAATATTTTCGACCTTTCCTGTATTGATATCAAAAATAGGTACTATAATAATAAAGATCTAACAGAAATACATTCATTCAGACCTGGTGGATTTGTGGCATCGAGATATAATTGCCACCACGTTTCTTTAAAAGCAATGAGGCTTTTAAAATTGCCACCCCTTGGATCATTATAAATGACGTCTAATATAAAAAACTTAAAAGTATGTTCACTTCCCAATGTCTGTATATGTCGATAAAGGGCATTGTGTATATCTTTGGTCTTAATGCTGTAAATATGGTCATAAATACGTTTTCTTAAATTTCGTTCAGTTCGACCTACATAAAATGCAGGACACATGTCACACTTTGCAAGATAGATGACCTGTTTCGTGTTGCAATTTCCTGATTTACTAACAATAATACTTTTATGACCATTATGAAGATGTATCTTCGTTGCACTAGACATATACTTACAGTAATTACAAAATCCACATTTGTTGCTAACAGTATTTCTTTGATTACTATAACCCAAATATTTAATATTATGCTGTTGTTCAAATAGTTTCTTCATATTAGTTCCCATTCTATGAATAAATCGTGGTTTAGAACCTAAAATGTTAACTAAGGTCTGTTCGGTGCTGATCAAATACCAAAATTTGCTTATAATTGCTTTAATGTGATCACTTCCTACACAATATGGTATGATACATGCCCGTTGAAAACTAGGATTGACACCATTAGAACTTATTATAGGATTGTTCGTCACCTCACCTGATCCAAGTAGAGATTTATATTTACTACCTCTCTGACTAATGACATATGAAACTACTTCTTCCATCATGCCAGAGGGGTATCCTCTTTCCATAAAAAATCCCTGAATTAAGTTCAATTCTTTATGTAATTCATCATCTTCAGAAACCATTCGTACAGCACGAATGATTTGTCCTTTGAAAACATTGTATTTTACCTTAGGGGATGATAACTGGAATAATCTAAATAATTGTTAGAAAATGTCTGTTTTCTATGAATCCTGGATTGTACCTTCCCTTTGTCATTCACTATATAAGTGTCTAAGTATGGTAATCCATATACATCGTAAGAATAAGTGAATTTCAAAAGGAGCTACTATCTGCTATGAATTCCATAAATTCCACTAAGAGTGTGTCAGAGGCCTGCCAAATAATATAAATATCGTCTAAGAACCTGGAATAGTATCGGATATGCTGAAAATATTTAGATGGGAATAGCACATTATCTTCCCAATTTAACATAACTAAATTAGTATATGGGGCACAAGCTGCCCCCATAGCTACTCCTTTGGTCTGTTTAAAGATCTCACCTTCAAAAAAAATGAAGTTATTATCCAATACTATAGCCATAAGTTCGACAATTAAACTTATAACATCCCAATCTAAGTCAGTATGTTTGGTCAGGCTGTTAGTGAAGGCTGACAAACCTTCGCTTTTCGGTATGCAAGAAAACAGGTCAATTACATCAATAGTAACTATGATGTAAGGTGCACCAGTTTCAAGCTCTTTAACTGGGTATTGGGATAAAAAGCACCAAGAATCCTTCACCATATGCGGGATAAATGTATAGACATTTTTTAAGATAGTATCAATAAATTTACCAATATTAAAAGTTTTAGAGTGGCTTCCTGAGACAATAGGTCTCAGTGGTGGGTCATCAGTATTTTTATGAGTCTTTGGGATACCCACCATAGTTGCTAATCTAGGGTGGCTAACTTTAATAAATCTATAAATAGCTTCCGTAATTCGTGCCTCTATCCAGTATTCCTCAATGTACGAATCAATTCTTTGATACGCGATATTTAATTCATTCATGGAAATAGTGACATAATTTCCAGAAAAATGTAGAATATTATAAATTTTCTGAATATAGTTCAAATTATCATATATTGCAATACCTCCACCCTTATCTGGTTTCATAATTCGGATTGAAGAATCTCTTTTTAAAGTTTGTAATAACTTGCCTTCAACTTCCGTCAAATTGTGACAAACCTTCATGGGTGAAAGTGAACTATAGGCACAATATATCTCCCTAGTCACCACCTTGTCAAAAGTATCAATGGTAGGGTGGTTGGGAGGAGTAAACTTGCTTTTATGACTAATGATTGACAATTCATATCTCCCCCTTCCGTTCCTCCAACAGGAATCTTATCTTTGTAAAAAACTTCTAAATTGATTTTCCTGATGAATTTCTTAAAATCAATTAATATATCCGTAAATTTAAAACCCGGATCAGGTATAAATTGCATCCCTTTTTCAAATAAACTAAAATAAACCTTATTAATATTTAGTTTAGAATAATTAAAAATTTTAAAATTGCGGTATGTATAAACATTGTCAGTAATGATTATATCATCCTTGTCCACACTGTTACTTTGATTGGTATCTATTGCACTATTGTGGATATTCTGATATTCATCCAAACTAACATTCTCCTCTAAAAATTCCCTTTGTGTGAAACTTTGATGTGTTCTTGGATAGGGTGATCTTTGATATGGTGGGTTTTTCATTCTTGAATACTTCTGAAAACCCTGTGTACTAAATTCATCAACATCATGAGTTTCAAAATGCTCTACTACTTCCTTATCTGTGTCCTCATCTCTAACAGGCCTAGTAGAAAGCCCTTCGTTGAAGGAAAATTACGTTTTTTGGGCCATATATATGCTGTTTGTTGTTGATATTGATTTTTATCCCTTACCATTTTGTTATTCTTACGTGTACATATAGTTGAAGCCCATTTCTCTGCTTCAACGTATTGTTTATTGTATAACTTTTCCCAATCATTAAATAAGAGGTCATTAACTATCATAGTGTTGAGATCATCAACTTCTTGTATTAATTTACTCAATCTCTCATCATAAAATTTCATCAATAACTTAATATATTTAAAACCAAATTCATCAAATAACACATTAAATTCATTTCTACCTATATCTGTCAACTAAATACCCATAGGAAGTTTAAAAAATCGAATACCTTTAGGTACAATTTTCAGATCTAAGCACTTTTGTAAATACATATTATCTATTTTAATGCCATTAATAGTTTTTAACTTCTTACCCAAAACATAAATTTTGGATTTTAAATTACCACTGTTACCCTTATTATTTTCTTGTGTGTGTACCACTTTATCAGATTCATTCACATTATTTAATTCGAATTCAAATGTTAAAAATCTATTAAAACAGTTGTTAGTATCTAATTGTCCGTCCTGATGAAACCCAGGTTTGGTATGCGGAGCATAACCAGTGGTCTTGTGTATAGGTGGAATGCTCGTGATTGCTGAATAAGTTTTATTTGGAGGCAGTCGTTTAGGTTTGGTCCCAATTCTTTTAGCTTCCAAGTCATGACAAAAAGGCGAAAAATCAAATGTAAAGTCTGAAATATTAATGTTGCTGCTAGACATAGGAACAGTTATATCAAGCCCTTTATTGCTACTGTTATGTCGTGACCTCTGGCCATTGGGAATGTCCGACCCATCCGATATCACAGTCTCATTGTCAGAAAGGGAATCGTTAGCTGCACAAGAATTGTGCATCCTGCCAGTATCATTCTGTCCCTTTTGAGTCCCCTTTTTTGAAATATGCTCAGGCGCCAAAACATTACATTGTGCACTATTAGTCTTTTCATTGCCCTTAAAATGTATCGCTTCTGTCCCCATCGAGCGACACCACTAGATTCACATTTGTTGGTACCAAGAAGAAGTTTATGAACGAGAAGTCAAATGTTTGACTTCTTCCTTAAAACACTAAGTTCCTCTTTAAAAGAAGTTGTATTATCAACGATATCCATATCACTGTTACGAACAGTACCTGGTGTAGTAGAAATAGGGCCAGCCTCCTTCTTAGCTCCCATAGCTTCCACGCCGGTCTCCGAAGTAAGTAGCGACATCGTAAAAAAATTGCTGAACCAACACAATAAAATACCTTCGGCGACACCAATAAGCGTAATGCTGCTGTTAAGTAGAATGAAACGCTGGACACCCTTCAATAATCCACTGGAACCCAAGTAGGCTTACAATCCTTTAATGGACAAATGCAAAACTACACCATAAAACACGGCAAACACGTAAAGCACTTCCTGTAAGAACAGAAAGGCTCACACATGACAACGTGAATACATGAAAGACTGTGCACACCAGCAAATGAAAACTAATAACCACTTAACTGTAACAGTTGTTTAGCTTTCAGCCAAAACTAATGGCCTTCTTCAGAACTGAAAGAAGTGTAATGGCTCATTCAATTTATAAACATTTTGGCCACAGAAGCAGTTAAAGAATTTTTTAAAGATACACAACATCTAAAATAACCAAATAAAAACTATAACACTATTCCTGTCAAGGAAGTCTGTGAGTGGTACGAATCTCAGAGAATCGAAATTATAATCACATATATTTCATCTCAGTGGTACAGTGGTAAAAATTATAGGATTAAGATGAAAAATAAGGCATAATAGAATCTGGCATTACCAATTGCTAATTATATATGGTATAAATACCCATATACAGATGTAGAGAAGAATATATTGATATATACATAATATGTATAATTAGTACAAAAATATATATTTCGCTAATACTATATAAAAAATATATAAAAATATATATCTATAACATATTTATATATACACAACAATATAACATAGTCTAAAATACTCTAAAATACACTACTAATAAATATGTGCAAATATATACTATTAATACGTTAAATTGATATATATTGTAAATAGAAATGATATATATTATATTATATGTTATATGTTAAAAGCTTGGACAAGATGGTAAGGTTAAAAATATAAATATAAAAAAATATAAATATAAAAAAATATAAATATAAAGAAATATAAATATAAAAAACTAGTGAGTAGTGGAGAGATTATAGGTATTGTACTGTGAAATAAGAGATAAGAAATAAGAAAGTGAATCTAACAGTAAGGGGAATATCTCTACCCTAAATATGACGTACGTATAAAAGCTTATACATACTTGACAAGGATAAATGATTGTAAAAAGGAAATAGTGTACCTATGTGGACATATATTACGATATATAAAACAAGAATATATAAAAATATATTGTAAAATACTATGACATGATATTATCAAATGAATAAAAATCTAATAAATACCCTTAAAAAACTATCTATCAATATCACACTGAACTAAAAACTGTTATGAAGGTGTCAATCTGACTAAAACAAGACATGGTTAAAACACATAATTCTCAATTCAATTAATATTTTCGACCTTTCCTGTATTGATATCAAAAATAGGTACTATAATAATAAAGATCTAACAGAAATACATTCATTCAGACCTGGTGGATTTGTGGCATCGAGATATAATTGCCACCACGTTTCTTTAAAAGCAATGAGGCTTTTAAAATTGCCACCCCTTGGATCATTATAAATGACGTCTAATATAAAAAACTTAAAAGTATGTTCACTTCCCAATGTCTGTATATGTCGATAAAGGGCATTGTGTATATCTTTGGTCTTAATGCTGTAAATATGGTCATAAATCGTTTTCTTAAATTTCGTTCAGTTCGACCTACATAAAATGCAGGACACATGTCACACTTTGCAAGATAGATGACCTGTTTCGTTGCAATTTCCTGATTTACTAACAATAATACTTTTATGACCATTATGAAGATGTATCTTCGTTGCACTAGACATATACTTACAGTAATTACAAAATCCACATTTGTTGCTAACAGTATTTCTTTGATTACTATAACCCAAATATTTAATATTATGCTGTTGTTCAAATAGTTTCTTCATATTAGTTCCCATTCTATGAATAAATCGTGGTTTAGAACCTAAAATGTTAACTAAGGTCTGTTCGGTGCTGATCAAATACCAAAATTTGCTTATAATTGCTTTAATGTGATCACTTCCTACACAATATGGTATGATACATGCCCGTTGAAAACTAGGATTGACACCATTAGAACTTATTATAGGATTGTTCGTCACCTCACCTGATCCAAGTAGAGATTTATATTTACTACCTCTCTGACTAATGACATATGAAACTACTTCTTCCATCATGCCAGAGGGGTATCCTCTTTCCATAAAAAATCCCTGAATTAAGTTCAATTCTTTATGTAATTCATCATCTTCAGAAACCATTCGTACAGCACGAATGATTTGTCCTTTGAAAACATTGTATTTTACCTTAGGGGATGATAACTGGAATAATCTAAATAATTGTTAGAAAATGTCTGTTTTCTATGAATCCTGGATTGTACCTTCCCTTTGTCATTCACTATATAAGTGTCTAAGTATGGTAATCCATATACATCGTAAGAATAAGTGAATTTCAAAAAGGAGCTACTATCTGCTATGAATTCCATAAATTCCACTAAGAGTGTGTCAGAGGCCTGCCAAATAATATAAATATCGTCTAAGAACCTGGAATAGTATCGGATATGCTGAAAATATTTAGATGGGAATAGCACATTATCTTCCCAATTTAACATAACTAAATTAGCGTATATGGGGGCACAAGCTGCCCCCATAGCTACTCCTTTGGTCTGTTTAAAGATCTCACCTTCAAAAAAAAAATGAAGTTATTATCCAATACTATAGCCATAAGTTCGACAATTAAACTTATAACATCCCAATCTAAGTCAGTATGTTTGGTCAGGCTGTTAGTGAAGGCTGACAAACCTTCGTTTTTCGGTATGCAAGAAAACAGGTCAATTACATCAATAGTAACTATGATGTAAGGTGCACCAGTTTCAAGCTCTTTAACTGGGTATTGGGATAAAAAGCACCAAGAATCCTTCACCATATGCGGGATAAATGTATAGACATTTTTTAAGATAGTATCAATAAATTTACCAATATTAAAAGTTTTAGAGTGGCTTCCTGAGACAATAGGTCTCAGTGGTGGGTCATCAGTATTTTTATGAGTCTTTGGGATACCCACCATAGTTGCTAATCTAGGGTGGCTAACTTTAATAAATCTATAAATAGCTTCCGTAATTCGTGCCTCTATCCAGTATTCCTCAATGTAATCAATTCTTTGATACGATATTTAATTCATTCATGGAAATAGTGACATAATTTCCAGAAAAATGTAGAATATTATAAATTTTCTGAATATAGTTCAAATTATCATATATTGCAATACCTCCACCCTTATCTGGTTTCATAATTCGGATTGAAGAATCTCTTTTAAAGTTTGTAATAACTTGCCTTCAACTTCCGTCAAATTGTGACAAACCTTCATGGGTGAAAGTGAACTATAGGCACAATATATCTCCCTAGTCACCACCTTGTCAAAAGTATCAATGGTAGGGTGGTTGGGAGGAGTAAACTTGCTTTTATGACTAATGATTGACAATTCATATCTCCCTTCCGTTCCTCCAACAGGAATCTTATCTTTGTAAAAAACTTCTAAATTGATTTTCCTGATGAATTTCTTAAAATCAATTAATATATCCGTAAATTTAAAACCCGGATCAGGTATAAATTGCATCCCTTTTTCAAATAAACTAAAATAAACCTTATTAATATTTAGTTTAGAATAATTAAAAATTTTAAAATTGCGGTATGTATAAACATTGTCAGTAATGATTATATCATCCTTGTCCACACTGTTACTTTGATTGGTATCTATTGCACTATTGTGGATATTCTGATATTCATCCAAACTAACATTCTCCTCTAAAAATTCCCCTTTGTGTGAAACTTTTGATGTGTTCTTGGATAGGGTGATCTTTGATATGGTGGGTTTTTCATTCTTGAATACTTCTGAAAACCCTGTGTACTAAATTCATCAACATCATGAGTTTCAAAATGCTCTACTACTTCCTTATCTGTGTCCTCATCTCTAACAGGCCTAGTAGAAAGCCCTTCGTTGAAGGGAAAATGACGTTTTTTGGGCCATATATATGCTGTTTGTTGTTGATATTGATTTTTATCCCTTACCATTTTGTTATTCTTACGTGTACATATAGTTGAAGCCCATTTCTCTGCTTCAACGTATTGTTTATTGTATAACTTTTCCCAATCATTAAATAAGAGATCATTAACTATCATAGTGTTGAGATCATCAACTTCTTGTATTAATTTACTCAATCTCTCATCATAAAATTTCATCAATAACTTAATATATTTAAAACCAAATTCATCGAATAACACATTAAATTCATTTCTACCTATATCTGTCAACTCAATACCCATAGGAAGTTTAAAAAATCGAATACCTTTAGGTACAATTTTCAGATCTAAGCACTTTTGTAAATACATATTATCTATTTTAATGCCATTAATAGTTTTTAACTTCTTACCCAAAACATAAATTTTGGATTTTAAATTACCACTGTTACCCTTATTATTTTCTTGTGTGTGTACCACTTTATCAGATTCATTCACATTATTTAATTCGAATTCAAATGTTAAAAATCTATTAAAACAGTTGTTAGTATCTAATTGTCCGTCCTGATGAAACCCAGGTTTGGTATGGAGCATAACCAGTGGTCTTGTGTATAGGTGGAATGCTCGTGATTGCTGAATAAGTTTTATTTGGAGGCAGTCGTTTAGGTTTGGTCCCAATTCTTTTAGCTTCCAAGTCATGACAAAAGGCGAAAAATCAAATGTAAAGTCTGAAATATTAATGTTGCTGCTAGACATAGGAACAGTTATATCAAGCCCTTTATTGCTACTGTTATGTCGTGACCTCTGGCCATTGGGAATGTCCGACCCATCCGATATCACAGTCTCATTGTCAGAAAGGGAATCGTTAGCTGCACAAGAATTGTGCATCCTGCCAGTATCATTCTGTCCCTTTTGAGTCCCCTTTTTTGAAATATGCTCAGGCGCCAAAACATTACATTGTGCACTATTAGTCTTTTCATTGCCCTTAAAATGTATCGCTTCTGTCCCCATCGAAGCGACACCACTAGATTCACATTTGTTGGTACCAAGAAGAAGTTTATGAACGAGAGAAGTCAAATGTTTGACTTCTTCCCTTAAAACACTAAGTTCCTCTTTAAAAGAAGTTGTATTATCAACGATATCCATATCACTGTTACGAACAGTACCTGGTGTAGTAGAAATAGGGCCAGCCTCCTTCTTAGCTCCCATAGCTTCCACGCCGGCGGTCTCCGAAGTAGGTAGCGACATCGTAAAAAAATTGCTGGACCAACACAATAAAATACCTTCGGCGACACCAATAAGCGTAATGCTGCTGTTAAGTAGAATGAAACGCTGGACACCCTTCAATAATCCACTGGAACCCAAGTAGGCTTACAATCCTTTAATGGACAAATGCAAAACTACACCATAAAACACGGCAAACACGTAAAGCACTTCCTGTAAGAACAGAAAGGCTCACACATGACAACGTGAATACATGAAAGACTGTGCACACCAGCAAATGAAAACTAATAACCACGAACTGTAACAGTTGTTTAGCGCTTTCAGCCAAAACTAATGGCCTTCTTCAGAACTGAAAGAAGTGTAATGGCTCATTCAATTTATAAACATTTTGGCGCCACAGAAGCAGTTAAAGAATTTTTTAAAGATACACAACATCTAAAATAACCAAATAAAAACTATAACACTATTCCTGTCAAGAAAGTCTGTGAGTGGTACGAATCTCAGAGAATCGAGATTATAATCACATATATTTCATCTCAGTGGTACAGTGGTAAAAATTATAGGATTAAGATGAAAAATAAGGCATAATAGAATCTGGCATTACCAATTGCTAATTATATATGGTATAAATACCCATATACAGATGTAGAGAAGAATATATTGATGTATAAATAATATGTATAGTTAGTACAAAAATATATATTTCGCTAATACTATATAAAAAATATATAAAAATATATATCTATAACATATTTATATATACACAACAATATAACATAGTCTAAAATACTCTAAAATACACTACTAATAAATATGTGCAAATATATACTATTAATAATATCATATTTAATATCATGCAAATGTGGCAAAACAGTCAGTATAAACTTTAATCCACAATTTAATACTGCAAGCTATTCATTTGATAAAACTACTCCTGATAGATTCATCACATAATTATTGTTCTCTATCAGTCAATGAGGTAAACATTTATCATTTGCATCTTTTCAAACATTGATAGGAATGAAAATCTTTCTGAATCCAAGTCCCTTGTTTACGTTGCCATTTTCTGCCCTGGTGACCTCCTCGGAAATTCTTAGAGGTATTCTGAAATGTCTGATTAACTTCCTCCACATTTTATGCAGCTGGAAGTGGAGTATAACCATTATATTCTTCATTTTCTCCTTCAAATGAAGTATCCTGACCCTCTGACACTGAGAATGATCTGCCATGATTATTACTGGTTCTCTTCCTGTTGAAACCTCACATGGGCCCTAGATCTCTTCCAATTAGTTCTTCAAGAGAAGACTTAGCCATTTTCATAATCGGGGAGATCTCTCACTAATTTAACTCTTTTCCTCTCCACAGTATCTGACTCATAAGCTTTCAACTTGTCATTAATATCTACCAAAAAGCTAGCAATACAATTAGAGCTGGAAAGGGAAGACAACTTTGAACAGGTGTTAACTATCTGTTCCTTCAGTTCTCATTGTTTCAAACTATCCCTTTCCATCAATATAGTGATCCATTCAAGTGTACACTTATATGCTGCTGCTACCCATGTCTTAAAACATTGTTTGTCCTGTTCATTATTGAGACCAAATGGAGATGATAGGTTTTTAAATGCTTGCAACCCTCTAGGAGTAATGTCTAAATCAAGATACCTCTGGAGACTTTGTATATTAAAAATACAGAAGTCTCTTTCCAAATTAATTTTTCTAATTGTTCCAACAGTACCTGGCTTTCTGGTGGCAGCAAAGATGTAAATTTCCAAGCAACCATATTGAACAGGTAATCACAATGCTTATTTCTGTTGTCTTCGCAATTATCCCAAAACCTGGAAGACAATTCTATTCTATTCAAAATGATGTCCACACCATCTTGAGAAGCAGTCCATTCTCTTGAATGGATCAGGTGGTCATGCAAAGAATGTTGTGTACTATCCAAACTCAAATCTAGAAAATTATGAGGCAGGTTGTGATTAGGATCACTGGCCATAACAACAAAAAAAAACATACAGCACAACCACTATATCCCACCAAAGCCAAGAAAACAACCAGCCAGTATCCAAAAATGTGTTTTATTGTCACTAAAGTCTTCAAGGAGTAAAACATTTAAAACAATCACATGCCTTAAATACCTTATCTAAAAACACAATTATATAATTCACTAATTAAATCAGAAACCTCCAACTACATTCTAAGTTTAACCCATAAGGAACCAAAGTGTTGCATTTCAGTATGTATATAGATTCTTTATACAACAATCTATTGTTTATCTGGACACCACCATATTGGTCAACATTTACCTGTTCTAATATAGTTGCTTGTAGACCTTCTGCTTTACCTCCATAAATTTTTTAAAAAATGTTCAGCTATGGAACTTTCTTGTCTGTCGTTAATTATATCACGTACATGTTCTAAAAGTCTGACATTAAAAGGGCTCTTCCTTTCCCCTATATATAACTTACGGCAGTTTCACCTTAGAGCATATATAATGCCCTGAGCGTCACAACCATAAACTCCCTGTACCACACATCTAACTCCATTCATTACTGGGAAACTTTTAACTACATATTTGCAACCTTTACATTTCCCACAACATATTGTGCATTTTTTGTATTATCCCTGAGATTTTATCCAATGGAGCAACAAATCTACCATGAACCAAGAAATCTCTAATACTTTTCCCTATTTTGTAAGAAACCATAGATACTGGATTGTAGCAGTAGAAAGAGTTGAGGTATGTTACATACATACTTCACAAGACATACCTATCCTAAATACATAGGATATGATGATCATGATGATGATTGCAATAAAAGTATTGTTTCCATCATACATATGCAAATGAATTTCAAATTAAATATCATCATTGTCATTGTTTAAGAAATCGAATATACATTAGCTTGAGTTTATATGTGGAGCATTAATGATATATGCTAAATAGAAAATTTTACTTATGCAAGGAAAATAGGTACATTCTTTGCAAGAAACAATATTAACATATTTTACAGTCCTATCAAAGTATTATTAGAAATGATATATATTGTAAATAGAAATGATATATATTATATTATATGTTATATGTTAAAAGCTTGGACAAGATGGTAAGGTTAAAAATATAAATATAAAAAAATATAAATATAAAAAAATATAAATATAAAGAAATATAAATATAAAAAACTAGTGAGTAGTGGAGAGATTATAGGTATTGTACTGTGAAATAAGAGATAAGAAATAAGAAAGTGAATCTAACAGTAAGGGGAATATCTCTACCCTAAATATGACGTACGTACAAAAGCTTATACATACTTGACAAGGATAAATGATTGTAAAAAGAAACAGTGTACCTATGTGGACATGTATTACGATATATAAAACAAGGATATATAAAAATATATTGTAAAATACTATGACATGATATTATCAAATGAATAAAAATCTAATAAATACCCTTAAAAAACTATCTATCAATATCACACTAACTAAAAACTGTTATGAAGGTGTCAATCTGACTAAAACAAGACATGGTTAAAACACATAATTCTCAATTCAATTAATATTTTCGACCTTTCCTGTATTGATATCAAAAATAGGTACTATAATAATAAAGATCTAACAGAAATACATTCATTCAGACCTGGTGGATTTGTGGCATCGAGATATAATTGCCACCACGTTTCTTTAAAAGCAATGAGGCTTTTAAAATTGCCACCCCTTGGATCATTATAAATGACGTCTAATATAAAAAACTTAAAAGTATGTTCACTTCCCAATGTCTGTATATGTCGATAAAGGGCATTGTGTATATCTTTGGTCTTAATGCTGTAAATATGGTCATAAATACGTTTTCTTAAATTTCGTTCAGTTCGACCTACATAAAATGCAGGACACATGTCACACTTTGCAAGATAGATGACCTGTTTCGTGTTGCAATTTCCTGATTTACTAACAATAATACTTTTATGACCATTATGAAGATGTATCTTCGTTGCACTAGACATATACTTACAGTAATTACAAAATCCACATTTGTTGCTAACAGTATTTCTTTGATTACTATAACCCAAATATTTAATATTATGCTGTTGTTCAAATAGTTTCTTCATATTAGTTCCCATTCTGTAAATAAATCGTGGTTTAGAACCTAAAATGTTAACTAAGGTCTGTTCGGTGCTGATCAAATACCAAAATTTGCTTATAATTGCTTTAATGTGATCACTTCCTACACAATATGGTATGATACATGCCCGTTGAAAACTAGGATTGACACCATTAGAACTTATTATAGGATTATTCGTCACCTCACCTGATCCAAGTAGAGATTTATATTTACTACCTCTCTGACTAATGACATATGAAACTACTTCTTCCATCATGCCAGAGGGGTATCCTCTTTCCATAAAAAATCCCTGAATTAAGTTCAATTCTTTATGTAATTCATCATCTTCAGAAACCATTCGTACAGCACGAATGATTTGTCCTTTGAAAACATTGTATTTTACCTTAGGGGGATGATAACTGGAATAATCTAAATAATTGTTAGAAAATGTCTGTTTTCTATGAATCCTGGATTGTACCTTCCCTTTGTCATTCACTATATAAGTGTCTAAGTATGGTAATCCATATACATCGTAAGAATAAGTGAATTTCAAAAAGGAGCTACTATCTGCTATGAATTCCATAAATTCCACTAAGAGTGTGTCAGAGGCCTGCCAAATAATATAAATATCGTCTAAGAACCTGGAATAGTATCGGATATGCTGAAAATATTTAGATGGGAATAGCACATTATCTTCCCAATTTAACATAACTAAATTAGCGTATATGGGGGCACAAGCTGCCCCCATAGCTACTCCTTTGGTCTGTTTAAAGATCTCACCTTCAAAAAAAATGAAGTTATTATCCAATACTATAGCCATAAGTTCGACAATTAAACTTATAACATCCCAATCTAAGTCAGTATGTTTGGTCAGGCTGTTAGTGAAGGCTGACAAACCTTCGTTTTTCGGTATGCAAGAAAACAGGTCAATTACATCAATAGTAACTATGATGTAAGGTGCACCAGTTTCAAGCTCTTTAACTGGGTATTGGGATGAAAAGCACCAAGAATCCTTCACCATATCTTGGGATAAATGTATAGACATTTTTAAGATAGTATCAATAAATTTACCAATATTAAAAGTTTTAGAGTGGCTTCCTGAGACAATAGGTCTCAGTGGTGGGTCATCAGTATTTTTATGAGTCTTTGGGATACCCACCATAGTTGCTAATCTAGGGTGGCTAACTTTAATAAATCTATAAATAGCTTCCGTAATTCGTGCCTCTATCCAGTATTCCTCAATGTACGAATCAATTCTTTGATACGCGATATTTAATTCATTCATGGAAATAGTGACATAATTTCCAGAAAAATGTAGAATATTATAAATTTTCTGAATATAGTTCAAATTATCATATATTGCAATACCTCCACCCTTATCTGGTTTCATAATTCGGATTGAAGAATCTCTTTTTAAAGTTTGTAATAACTTGCCTTCAACTTCCGTCAAATTGTGACAAACCTTCATGGGTGAAAGTGAACTATAGGCACAATATATCTCCCTAGTCACCACCTTGTCAAAAGTATCAATGGTAGGGTGGTTGGGAGGAGTAAACTTGCTTTTTATGACTAATGATTGACAATTCATATCTCCCCCTTCCGTTCCTCCAACAGGAATCTTATCTTTGTAAAAAACTTCTAAATTGATTTTCCTGATGAATTTCTTAAAATCAATTAATATATCCGTAAATTTAAAACCCGGATCAGGTATAAATTGCATCCCTTTTTCAAATAAACTAAAATAAACCTTATTAATATTTAGTTTAGAATAATTAAAAATTTTAAAATTGCGGTATGTATAAACATTGTCAGTAATGATTATATCATCCTTGTCCACACTGTTACTTTGATTGGTATCTATTGCACTATTGTGGATATTCTGATATTCATCCAAACTAACATTCTCCTCTAAAAATTCCCCTTTGTGTGAAACTTTTGATGTGTTCTTGGATAGGGTGATCTTTGATATGGTGGGTTTTTCATTCTTGAATACTTCTGAAAACCCTGTGTACTAAATTCATCAACATCATGAGTTTCAAAATGCTCTACTACTTCCTTATCTGTGTCCTCATCTCTAACAGGCCTAGTAGAAAGCCCTTCATTGAAGGGAAAATTACGTTTTTTGGGCCATATATATGCTGTTTGTTGTTGATATTGATTTTTATCCCTTACCATTTTGTTATTCTTACGTGTACATATAGTTGAAGCCCATTTCTCTGCTTCAACGTATTGTTTATTGTATAACTTTTCCCAATCATTAAATAAGAGGTCATTAACTATCATAGTGTTGAGATCATCAACTTCTTGTATTAATTTACTCAATCTCTCATCATAAAATTTCATCAATAACTTAATATATTTAAAACCAAATTCATCAAATAACACATTAAATTCATTTCTACCTATATCTGTCAACTAAATACCCATAGGAAGTTTAAAAAATCGAATACCTTTAGGTACAATTTTCAGATCTAAGCACTTTTGTAAATACATATTATCTATTTTAATGCCATTAATAGTTTTTAACTTCTTACCCAAAACATAAATTTTGGATTTTAAATTACCACTGTTACCCTTATTATTTTCTTGTGTGTGTACCACTTTATCAGATTCATTCACATTATTTAATTCAAATTCAAATGTTAAAAATCTATTAAAACAGTTGTTAGTATCTAATTGTCCGTCCTGATGAAACCCAGGTTTGGTATGCGGAGCATAACCAGTGGTCTTGTGTATAGGTGGAATGCTCGTGATTGCTGAATAAGTTTTATTTGGAGGCAGTCGTTTAGGTTTGGTCCCAATTCTTTTAGCTTCCAAGTCATGACAAAAAGGCGAAAAATCAAATGTAAAGTCTGAAATATTAATGTTGCTGCTAGACATAGGAACAGTTATATCAAGCCCTTTATTGCTACTGTTATGTCGTGACCTCTGGCCATTGGGAATGTCCGACCCATCCGATATCACAGTCTCATTGTCAGAAAGGGAATCGTTAGCTGCACAAGAATTGTGCATCCTGCCAGTATCATTCTGTCCCTTTTGAGTCCCCTTTTTTGAAATATGCTCAGGCGCCAAAACATTACATTGTGCACTATTAGTCTTTTCATTGCCCTTAAAATGTATCGCTTCTGTCCCCATCGAAGCGACACCACTAGATTCACATTTGTTGGTACCAAGAAGAAGTTTATGAACGAGAGAAGTCAAATGTTTGACTTCTTCCCTTAAAACACTAAGTTCCTCTTTAAAAGAAGTTGTATTATCAACGATATCCATATCACTGTTACGAACAGTACCTGGTGTAGTAGAAATAGGGCCAGCCTCCTTCTTAGCTCCCATAGCTTCCACGCCGGCGGTCTCGAAGTAGGTAGCGACATCGTAAAAATTGCTGGACCAACACAATAAAATACCTTGCGACACCAATAAGCGTAATGCTGCTGTTAAGTAGAATGAAACGCTGGACACCCTTCAATAATCCACTGGAACCCAAGTAGGCTTACAATCCTTTAATGGACAAATGCAAAACTACACCATAAAACACGGCAAACACGTAAAGCACTTCCTGTAAGAACAGAAAGGCTCACACATGACAACGTGAATACATGAAAGACTGTGCACACCAGCAAATGAAAACTAATAACCACGAACTGTAACAGTTGTTTAGCTTTCAGCCAAAACTAATGGCCTTCTTCAGAACTGAAAGAAGTGTAATGGCTCATTCAATTTATAAACATTTTGGCGCCACAGAAGCAGTTAAAGAATTTTTTAAAGATACACAACATCTAAAATAACCAAATAAAAACTATAACACTATTCCTGTCAAGAAAGTCTGTGAGTGGTGCGAATCTCAGAGAATCGAGATTATAATCACATATATTTCATCTCAGTGGTACAGTGGTAAAAATTATAGGATTAAGATGAAAAATAAGGCATAATAGAATCTGGCATTACCAATTGCTAATTATATATGGTATAAATACCCATATACAGATGTAGAGAAGAATATATTGATGTATAAATAATATGTATAGTTAGTACAAAAATATATATTTCGCTAATACTATATAAAAAATATATAAAATATATATCTATAACATATTTATATATACACAACAATATAACATAGTCTAAAATACTCTAAAATACACTACTAATAAATATGTGCAAATATATACTATTAATAATATCATATTTAATATCATGCAAATGTGGCAAAACAGTCAGTATAAACTTTAATCCACAATTTAATACTGCAAGCTATTCATTTGATAAAACTACTCCTGATAGATTCATCACATAATTATTGTTCTCTATCAGTCAATGAGGTAAACATTTATCATTTGCATCTTTTCAAACATTGATAGGAATGAAAATCTTTCTGAATCCAAGTCCCTTGTTTACGTTGCCATTTTCTGCCCTGGTGACCTCCTCGGAAATTCTTAGAGGTATTCTGAAATGTCTGATTAACTTCCTCCACATTTTATGCAGCTGGAAGTGGAGTATAACCATTATATTCTTCATTTTCTCCTTCAAATGAAGTATCCTGACCCTCTGACACTGAGAATGATCTGCCATGATTATTACTGGTTCTCTCTTCCTGTTGAAACCTCACATGGGCCCTAGATCTCTTCCAATTAGTTCTTCAAGAGAAGACTTAGCCATTTTCATAATCGGGGAGATCTCTCACTAATTTAACTCTTTTCCTCTCCACAGTATCTGACTCATAAGCTTTCAACTTGTCATTAATATCTACCAAAAAGCTAGCAATACAATTAGAGCTGGAAAGGGAAGACAACTTTGAACAGGTGTTAACTATCTGTTCCTTCAGTTCTCATTGTTTCAAACTATCCCTTTCCATCAATATAGTGATCCATTCAAGTGTACACTTATATGCTGCTGCTACCCATGTCTTAAAACATTGTTTGTCCTGTTCATTATTGAGACCAAATGGAGATGATAGGTTTTTAAATGCTTGCAACCCTCTAGGAGTAATGTCTAAATCAAGATACCTCTGGAGACTTTGTATATTAAAAATACAGAAGTCTCTTTCCAAATTAATTTTTCTAATTGTTCCAACAGTACCTGGCTTTCTGGTGGCAGCAAAGATGTAAATTTCCAAGCAACCATATTGAACAGGTTATCACAATGCTTATTTCTGTTGTCTTCGCAATTATCCCAAAACCTGGAAGACAATTCTCTTCTATTCAAAATTATGTCCACACTATCTTGAGAAGCAGTCCATTCTCTTGAATGGATCAGGTGGTCATGCAAAGAATGTTGTGTACTATCCAAACTCAAATCTAGAAAATTATGAGGCAGGTTGTGATTAGGATCACTGGCCATAACAACAAAAAAAAAAACATACAGCACAACCACTATATCCCACCAAAGCCAAGAAAACAACCAGCCAGTATCCAAAAATGTGTTTTATTGTCACTAAAGTCTTCAAGGAGTAAAACATTTAAAACAATCACATGCCTTAAATACCTTATCTAAAAACACAATTATATAATTCACTAATTAAATCAGAAACCTCCAACTACATTCTAAGTTTAACCCATAAGGAACCAAAGTGTTGCATTTCAGTATGTATATAGATTCTTTATACAACAATCTATTGTTTATCTGGACACCACCATATTGGTCAACATTTACCTGTTCTAATATAGTTGCCTGTAGACCTTCTGCTTTACCTCCACAAATTTTTAAAAAAATGTTCAGCTATGGAACTTTCTTGTCTGTCGTTAATTATATCACGTACATGTTCTAAAAGTCTGACATTAAAAGGGCTCTTCCTTTCCCCTATATATAACTTACGGCAGTTTCACCTTAGAGCATATATAATGCCCTGAGCGTCACAACCATAAACTCCCTGTACCACACATCTAACTCCATTCATTACTGGGAAACTTTTAACTACATATTTGCAACCTTTACATTTCCCACAACATATTGTGCATTTTTTGTATTATCCCTGAGATTTTATCCAATGGAGCAACAAATCTACCATGAACCAAGAAATCTCTAATACTTTTCCCTATTTTGTAAGAAACCATAGATACTGGATTGTTGCAGTAGAAAGAGTTGAGGTATGTTACATACATACTTCACAAGACATACCTATCCTAAATACATAGGATATGATGATCATGATGATGATTGCAATAAAAGTATTGTTTCCATCATACATATGCAAATGAATTTCAAATTAAATATCATCATTGTCATTGTTTAAGAAATCGAATATACATTAGCTTGAGTTTATATGTGGAGCATTAATGATATATGCTAAATAGAAAATTTTACTTATGCAAGGAAAATAGGTACATTCTTTGCAAGAAACAATATTAACATATTTTACAGTCCTATCAAAGTATTATTAGAAATGGGATTCTTACATGCTTAGCAAAATGCAAAAACATCTTTAATTGGATTTGAACCCTTAATCAGTTGTTTTATTTATCTAAACTCAATGCACTTCCACCTTGTGCAACAGAAATTGGTATATGACTATGGATTTTCCCCACTCAGTACTGTCCAAAGTGCTGAAGAAATTGCAACATTGCCAGGTGTGTTTGCACTACATTAGGCAGTCTAAATAATTGCTTCACTTTTTTCCTTAGGTAGGGAATCGTGTTTGCATGTTGCCACGTGGAGAACAAATGAAAGTGACAAAAATAAAAAAAAATTGTTATTGTGAATAATTGCAATGTGATCTCTAAACAGGATTTGAACAATGCTTTGTGTGTCTCATTTCTCTCAATTCACATCAGCTGCACCTTTTACCACAATGTTATGGGATAGGCAACATTTCTTCACTTAGTACTGTCCAGAGTGTTGAGGAAAGTACAATATTGTTAGGTATGTTTGTGTTACAAAAGGCAACCTAAACTAAATTTTTCATTATTTCTTAGGTAAGGAACTGTGTTTATGCAGTACCAAGCAGGGAGCAAATGCGAATGAAAATGACAAAAAATAAAAACATTCTTGTTGTGAATAACTGTGATGTAAGCTGTAAACAGAATTTGAACAATGCTCCATGTGTCTTATTTCTCTCAATTTACTTCAGTTATACCTTATGCCACATGATTGGACATCCATCAGGTGCATTGTCTGCACTAAGTGCTTTCCATGTTGTGGAGGGCCTCATAATGACATGAGGAATATTTGCTCTACATAAGGCAGCTTAAATAAACATTTCACTGTTCTCCTTAGGTAGTGAACCACGTTTGCATGTTATTGTGTAGACAGCAAATGAAAAGGGCTTTAGAAAAAATCTATAAGATAGAGGAAAAAGCTGAGAGTAAATTAAATGCAATCAATGGGTATATGTAGCAATGGCCAGAGCAAGATGTACATTCAAGTGACACATTCATCCTTCTCATATGTCATTATAACATCAGAAATGTATTTTGTGGGAACACATTATCAGACTTCCCCCTGGATTCAGCAAACTTCCCTGCAAGAATAGCTTATTCTTGCATGGAAGGGACCTTTCCTGTGCAGCACGGAAGCGCGCCATGCATATGTATGAAGACGCATTGCTGTGCTCTAAAATAGACACGGTTCTGTGTGCGAGTGCATGGGGGAGTGTCTGAGACCAGTGCTCTCAAAATACACACACCCCCTGCACTTGAGAATTGCCATTTGGCAATTCGAAATTAATGAAAGTCTCCACAGACACTTTAGTGTCTGTGGAGAAAATAAGAGACAGCCATACCTCTCAACTTTACAGATCTTTGCAGAATGTCCAGATTTCTGCTTCATATTTTTGGTGTATTCCTCCTAAAATCTGCACCTATCTGGCAAATAGCTGTGAACTGAAGTCATTAAATAATGACAAATATTTGAGTTTAAGACTTTACATCCTCAGAAAATTCATGCTAATCCAAAGCCTGTCATTCTATCAATGTTCTAAGTTTCAAACAGCAATATGTAAAATATATTCCTTTGTTTGTTTCCTGTGTGCAATAAAGTTTAAACATAGCTGTGTGGGTTTGCCCATCATGCAGCTATGCATAGCAGAGTTTAAACATCAAAAGAAGCTAAATAGAAATATACAGAAGGCTATTACTGAAAGTGGAGTAGTGTAGTGGTTAGAGTGTTCACCTAGCATGCTGGCAGTTAAGGTTTAAGCCCCACAGCAGTCTGTACATTTTCTTATGTGAAACACAACTAAAATGTGTTTTTCATAAATAGGTAGTGAATAATATTATTATGTATATGCTAACCAGGGTAGTGTAACAGCCCTAAACATGAGGTGTCAATGAAATTTAAAGTTTAAGCAGGATTAGCATAGCTAAGTGGATTTGTGCACTGGTAAGCAGGGCTAAGCATCTACCCCTTTAAGCAATAGTTATCATAGCTAAGCAGGTTTGCCTGGTGCTTAGCTTAGCTCAACAGTTTCAAAACTGTGCAATCATGGCAAAGAGCTGGAAATTAGCCCTATTTAAACTATGCAGGTGGGAATACAGATCATAACCAGTTGTAGCTCCCCACTGTAGGCACTATGGCAGGTGTTGGTGAAGGTGTGCACTTAAGAGCACAGTGCTGGGACATTCAGGAGTCCAGGGCCATGGTTGGACTCCTCAGTAAAGACCATGAAGGGTGACTGCTGCAGGACCAGTATCAGGGCTCCAGATACAAAGCTGAGGCCTGGGACCAACTTGCCCGAGATCTCACCACTGCCACTGGCATTCCTTGGACTGGTTAGCAGGTCCTGCACCACTTTTCTGACTTGAAGCGGAGGAAGAGGGATATGTTGGACCAGTGGGTCCAAGATGCCCGAGCGGGGAATGCTCCAGATGTGTGTAAGTATTAGTCAAAATAAGTGGTCTCCAAAGTCCAGTCTGTGTATGCGATGGATAGGTATGCATAAATGTTTTCTCTTATCTCCAGATGAGAGGGCTGTGAACTTGGAAGCCCCTGCAAGCAGGCTACAAAGGCTGCGTTGCAAGGCTGGTGAGTAACAAACTAGCTGGTATAATGTAGGGCAAATAAATAAAATGTAGTAGAATGTCACATTGCAGTATTTAAAAACAGGTATGGTTTTTAGTTACTGAAGAAGCCAGTAGGAGAGCAATAGTGACATACAGGTTATATATCAATAAACGTACAATTACCTGTCAATAAAAGTGAAAACCCCAGACTGGATGTGTTTACTCTGGTATTGTATGACTGGAAAGTTTCATGCACCAAGATCTGATATCAGAACAGTAATGTATTAACCACAGTTTTCCACACTGTGCGATGTCAAAAGGTATGTATAAAAGAATGTTGTAATCACAAGGTCAGATTGTACAATCAAGAGAGAATTAGAAAGAAAACATTCAAGGAAGTGACAGCAGTTTCTCAATTGCTCATTCCGATGAAACACAAAAATGTTGCATTTCTAGCAGAAACAGCCACGGTACGAATCTTGGGAGAGGTAGTAAGCTGTATGCATAATTTCAAGTAGGAGTTTGTGAATATGTGTAGAAACAGTCAGGTAGTGTCAACATAAATTCCCTCCACAGATCTTCCAGGTGTAAGAAGGTATAAAGTAGCTATAAGAAGCCTGTAGTAATACTGTGTTCAACACCCACAGTCCAACCCCAAGGCTGCAAATGACAGAAGATAAGTACATACACCAAGTGGTCTCCCCCAAGAAATGTTGAAAAGTGTCATGCTGTCACAGCTACTGGCCCCTGCTACCAACAACTAAGATGACTCAATAAAAATCAAGGCAGAGTATGTCAGTAGCATGCACACACAGTATGAGTGCACATATGTAACCCTGACTATGTGAATATGGGTAGAAACAGTCATGTAGTATTAACAAACATTCCCTCAGCAGGTCTTTCAGGTAAGAGAAAGTATAAAGTAGCCATATGAAGGCTGTATTTATACTTTGTACAAACATGCCACTGCCCAACCCAATGCCATAGTTGTTGTAATAATTTATGTATAGCATTGAGTAGAGCAATAATCATTAAAGCTGTGACCACTGCAAGAATCTACATTTGTTAACTGACATCTCTCTCTCTCTCTCCCCTAACTTATCTTCACCAATAATCTATACACATAAACAAATGGGTATGTTTTCCACCAAACATACTGTCGGGACATGTGTCCTGTTGTTCTACAAATGTTGAAATGTATTCCAATTAATGTTGCATGTTCAAATACTATCATTGGTGACCTGTTGCTGTCAATGTAACCTGCATGCTGGTGTAATGCCCACTGTGGTTCCATATATGCATGTGCTCTGTTTGCTATGCAAATGTTCCAAATCTATTGCTTTGGATTAATGGGAATACTCATGCATGCTGTTATAACTAATCCTGGAATGGGTTTACCATTACTAACCAACATCTGTTCTAAAACTGTAACACCATAGGCCCAGCGGATCCATCTCTCTCTCTCCTCATCTGGCTGTGGCACTGCATTTTTCCTATAAATTCTTGATTTTAGTCCTCCATTAGTTTTGTCTAACCTCACATCTAAATAATCAATTCCACCCTGGTCAAAATTAAATGTAAATTTTAAGAATCCAGTGGTGGAATTTAAAAACCCAACAAACTCCACAATAGTGTTCGCTGGTCCTTCCTAAATAATAAACAAATCATCCAAGAAACGTCGGTATAATTTGATGTTGTTGTAAAAATCTGAAAGGCACAAATGCTGCAACTCCCATTGTAAAAGGACAAGGTTAGCGTAGATGGGGGCACAAGCTGCCCCCATAGCTATGCCTCTAACCTGCTTGAAAGTCTCCACCTCAAAATACACAAAATTGTTTTCCAACACAATTCTCATTAGTTCTATCAACAGGTCAATATCAAAGCTCAAGGTAAACTTTCTGTCCTTCAAAAGTAGCCAAAAGTAATCTAAACCCTCATCAGTTGGAATACAGGTGAATAAGTCAACCACATCAATGGTTAAAAAATACACCTCACCTTCATAAGACTGCAGTGTCAAACCAAGTAAAAAATCCCAAGAATCCTTCAACATATGCTCGTACTGATCAGGGATATGTTTAAGTGTATGGTCCAAAAAAGATGCAATATATCTATGTATATATATATATATATATATATATATATATATATATATATATATATATATATATATATATATATAGATCTAGGACTATTGAACGAAAGTTCAATAGTCCGAATCCACAATCACTGAACACACTTTAACGAAAGTGCTTTTACCAAAAAAGTGCTTTCATTTAAGTGTGTTTAAAAAAAATTTACTTTTATATTTTTGCAGGGAGCAGGCCCCCCTGCTCCCCCCACACCCCACACTTAAATATTGTCACTCCGAGGTCACACTACAGTAGGAAAAAGGGAATTTTCCCTTATACCCACTGTAGTGCAATCTCCACAACAGGCATACTTACGTGAAAGTGCTTATTGGTGAAAAGCACTTTCGTGTAAGTATGCCCGGCCGAATCTCTTTCAGTTATGTTGTCTTTCGGTGATCCATATGGAATGGATACCATATATATATATATATATATATATATATATATATATATGTATACATATACATAAATATGCAGAAATATATGACTGCTACAAACACATGCAATCAGAGGGTCATGCTGCTGCAAACTAGAAGTCTCAATCTGAAAATGCACTCACTGGTAGTATTCCTTAAAATGTGGAACAATGACACCTGTGCTGTAACAGAGACCTGGTTAAAGGCAGCAGGAAGCACCCCTACAGTACCAACCTTTAACTTATTCCACAACTTTTGGCTGCAGGACTTAGACTGAAACTCCAAAGGTGGTGGTATTTTCATATTCATTAAGGATGCACTCAGCTCCAGAGTGGTAGACCAACATTATGCATTACAGATCCTGCAGGCATAGCTAACATTGGTTAAGACAGTGGTTCAGGTTGCAGCCTGCTATAGGTCACCAAACATATCCCAAAACTCACACTCCATGTCCATAATCACACTGGAGAATATTAGTGTCCATCCTAACAATCTCATACTGGTTGACTTCAACTACCCCACCATTAACTGGGAAAGCTGCTCATGTACCGATGCACATGACCATCACATCAACCTGGTCCTTCCTAACATGGTCGACTGTTGCTCTACATAAATAGTCAACTCTTCCCTTGTTATATCTGAACACAAATTAATCACCTTTGGAAATCCACATCCCTCCCACCTCCCCTGCACAGGTAACCACAATGAAAAGCCTTTCCAAAGCTAACTATGGCCTCATAAAAACAGAGGTGGCTAACCTCATGGCAGCCATGCAAATGGAGAATAGTTGCATGACAGCTGAATCAAACAACAATGCACTATGAACACATACACAAATGCATGGATACCGCCATACCCAATACAACCAGGACCCTCACCTCCAAAAAAAAGGAAGCTGATCTTGTGGTCCCCTGCCACAAATGAACTGTACAACAGAAGGAGAGAACCAATATGGAATAAGGTGAAGTCCCAAGACTGGAAATAAACTCTTATCAGTCGCAATTAAAAGTTGAGATCCCTCATCAAATACTACAAAGTTAGCTGTGAGAACAGAATTGAGCACATAGTAAAGACAACCACAAGGCCTCATACAGTTATGCAAAGAATCTCCATGACAATACCAAGATTTGTTCTGAGCTACTAGACAATGGTACCTCCCAGACTGAGCCAACAAATAATTCCAAAATACTGGCTGACATTTTGAGTGCAAACTTTACCACTCCCCCACCCCCCAAAGGACCAATCACAATACCAGTACACTGCCAGGCACCCAGCATTACTGCAGCACAGGTTAAAACACCACTGTCCAAGGCCAAGAATACACCTTCTATGGGACCTGACAATATCCCTTGCTGTGTTCTACATGAACTACAGAGTGATCTGGCACCTCACCTGTGTGCCCTGTTCAAGCACAGCCTCACCTCAGGCTTTGTACCTACTGAAATGTGCACTGCTACAGTCACCACTCTCCACAAACGAGGTGTGACTACAGACCCTGGGAAATACTGCCCCAACTGCCTGACAAGTTTGTTATGCGAAGCTATGGAATGCATCATCATGCCTTCTAAGTTGGGAACTGCTCATTGAAAGCTCAGTGTCTGTTACTCTAAAAGTGTATTAATTCTGGCTTAAGCACTTGGGCTTCAGGCCAGTTATTTTACATTAAAAGGGTTCGTGGTCTGCACTCTTGTGGGAGGAGAGGCTGGACTCTGCCCTTCTGAGCTGGGAATTTCTGGTTAAAGGCTTACAGTGCCTGCATATTTGAACTGCTTCTTACTGAAACTGGTACACCTTGTTTGCTGTAGCATAGACTACATCCAGGCCTGCTGAATCTAGCTTTGTTTGTATAACTTCAGCACTAATCCAGGCATTCTTTAAAGTATTCAATTGTATTTATTACTGCTTGGTAGTAACTTGATTAAAGTGTAGCTATCATTCTAAGTCTTTTGGATTAAGCACTTGGGCTTCAGACCAGTTGTTTTACATTAGGAAGGTTTGTGGCCTGCATTGTGGTGGCAGGACAGGTAGCTTACATCCTTCTAAGTTGTGAACTGCTGATTAAGGGCTCAGTGTCTGTTATTCTAAAAGTGTATTAGTTCTGGTTTAAGCACTTGGGATTCAGGCCAGTTATTTTACATTAAGAAGGTTCGTGGTCTGCACTCTTGTGTGAGGAGAGGCTGGACTCTGCCCTTCTGAACTGGGAATTTCTGGTTAAAGGCTTATAGTGCCTGCATATCTGAACTATTTCTTACTGAAATTGGTACACCTTGTTTGCTGTAGCATAGATTAGATCCAGGCCTGCTGAATCTAGCTTTATTTGTATGCTGCTTGTTTGTTTGCTTGTTATTTCCCTGAAACACTAATTCCACCTAAAACACGGCTTTTCAGTGCTTCTGTGGATCCCTAGTGATATCTGCATTGCTTACTGTACTTATTTCCTTGTTTCACTTGAAAGAAAGTCACTGTTTGTCATTTTTGCATTTAAGTTACCTGTAACACATTGCATTTAAGTTAATTGGCACTTGCTCACTAAAACAATTATATAAGTCAGCACTAAAATATTAAAAGCACTACACCCTCACAAACTCCCCTTGAGTACCTCGTTCCCCATTGGCCCTTTTTTTCAATTATAAAGGAATTCCCAGTACTATTCTAGCATGTCCAAAGGTCAGTTGTCAATCTCCTCTCCGGTCCAGCTGGTGAATCTGGGAATCTTGAGGCAATGTTACAACTGCCTCATGTACACAGACAACCCTCTCCTCCCCCCAACAAATTCCAACACATGTGAGAGATGCAACCATATAGCCATACTGGAGGCTAAACTCTCTCAACTCAGTACTGGCAAAACCAGTCAGGAGGAGAAGGAAACCACACTCACTACAATTCCAGTCTCACATAGACCTACCACGACAGCAAACCAAACACATAAACACACAAAAACATACTCGGAGGCTCTAAATAAAAATCTGCCTAAGCAGCAGAGACCTCCAAAGCAGACACCGAAGCAACCGCTACCCCAAAACAAAACACATGCAACACATAGCTCACAAAGCCAGTGTGCCTAACAGTCGCAACCCTTAAGGCTAAACAACACACCTGATACACTTGTAATAGGTGACTCTATCGTCAGGCACACTGACGTCCCGCTCACCAGGCTGAACAAGGAGAAGGCTGCCTGTCAGGCGCTAGGATCCGCCACATAACACAAGCACTCAGGTCACTCCAAGGCAAGTACAAATATGACTAAGTCATTGTCCATGCTGGTGTGAATGACCTGAGACGTACCTCCCTGGACTACATGAAAAGAGACATAGAGGAGCTCTCTGAGCATGTAGCCCAGGCCGGTATGACCCTGACCTTGAGTAGCATCTTACCCTCACCAAGAATTATGCCACAATATGAAGACAAGATGATCAATTTTAACAATTGGCTTAAGTATTGGTGTCATTCAAAGGGATCCAATGCCTGTCAGCCTGGGATGACATGCTCGACAAGCCACGATGCTTCGCTAGGGATGGCTTGCACCTGTCACCCCTGGGCTTTCGGATATTGGCAAAGGCTCTTGCTACCCCATAGTGCCTTTTTTAGGCAAGGCTCAAAAGACAAACCCACCTTCATAGGTATCACAAGGGATAAGAAACTAAGAGTAATGCTACTCAATGCCAGAAGTCTAAACCTCAAGATGCATGCACTCGAAACTCTCCTTAGCATGGAGAACATCGATATCTGTGCAGTAACAGAAACCTGGTTCAAGGCTCCCGAGAGCACCCCAGCACTACCAGGTTATACCTCATACCATGCTTTTCGGCTCCAAAACTTGGACCGTACCACAAAAGGAGGGGGAGTATCAATATTCGTCAAAGATACCCACACCTCCAGGTTGGTGGCACAGCGCAAAGCATCAGAGACTATCCATGTGCAACTAACAGTGGGTAAAACGGCCTTCCAGTTTATAGCCTGCTACAGACCACCCTCCCAAACCCAGGAACCCCACTCAGCCTTCCTGAGAACACTGGAAAATATGAAGGTCTCTCCAAACACCATTATATTGGGCGACTTCAACTACCCAAACATAGACTGGGAGCATTACTCTAGCTCCAACACCCTAGCTCAAAGGTTCCTAGAATTTATAAACTCAAATGCTATGGAACAACTTGTTACCACTCCCACAAGAGGGGAAAACATACTGGACCTGATCATCACCAACATGGGGACTCTATGCTCCAGACCAGAAGTGTAACCCTCACTGGTAAGATCAGACCATAAACTAATCATGCGATCCCAAATAAAACCAAGACCCAATCCTCCAAAGGCAGACGTCCTGTCTGGTGGACCCCAGCCATAAACAAACTATACAATAGAAGGAGGAAGTTACTACATGATAGAGCAAAATCCCAAAAAGGGAAGGCATCTCTGATTAGTATTAGCTAAAAACTACGGGCACTCATAAAATCGTCTAAGGCCAGCTTCGAGAAAAAAATTGCACAGCACACTAAGGATAACCACAAGGCTTTCTTTAGTTATGTTAGGAACCTGGGTGGGAATTCCCAGATATGCTCAGAATTAGTCCAAAATGACAAAAAAATACACCGAACCCACAGACATTGCCAACATCCTAGCTGACAGGTTCAGCACAAACTTCTCCCCCCCTCCCCACCAAAAGGGCAAATATTTATCCCAGCAGAGTGCTGCCCCCCTGACATCTCAAATGCTCAAGTAAGAGCTGCCCTCTCCAAAGCAAAAAACACAGCATCAATGGGACCAGACGGTGTCCTGGGCTGCGTCCTACATGACCTCCAAGAAGAGCTAAACCCAAACATAAAACTACTGTTCAATCTCAGCCTTACTACAGGATATGTACCCAAAGAGTGGCGTACAGCAACAGTGGTCCCTCTCCACAAAGGTGGTGCCTCAATGGATCCTGGTAACTATCACCCCATAAGCCTGACTAGCTTGGTCTGCAAAGCTATCATCATGGACCTCATAAATAAAGATACTGGTGACCTATAGACACTGGATCCTACCCAGTTCGGCTTTGTTATGGGCAGATCCTGCCTCTTAAACCTGGTTGATTTCTTTGAAACAGTCACCAAGGCCATTGACGAGGGGAAGGTGGTCCACACAGCCTACCTGGAACTCGCAAAAGCCTTCAATACAATACCCCACTCGGGCATTATAGATAAGCTCACCAGCTTAAATATAAACCCCTATGCCACTAAATAGGTTGCAAACTGGCTCAAGGACAGAACCCACATGGTTAGAATTGCTGGAGCCGTGTCAGACCCCAAACCAGTTACAAGTGGCATCCCACAAGGCTCAGTCCTGGGACCTCTCTTGTTCGGTATATATTTCTCGGAGGTACAGGCCAACACGGAAGGACTGTGGCTGACCAAGTTCGCAGATGACTGAAAACTGGGTGCCATAATTGACTCTCCAGCCGACACAAGCATCCTCCAAAAGGGCCTCATAGAAACAGACAACTGACGCCAGAGCCATGGCCTCAAGCTAAATGCCAAAAAGTGTATAGTCATCCCCTTTGGCAAAAACAAAGTGCCCACAAATTACCACATAGGTGGTAATCCATTAAGTACAGAAGAAGTAATTAGGGACCTGGGGACCCAAGTTGATAGCAATCTCTCATTTGACAACCACGTGGTCAAAGTGGTTAGAAAAACATTTTATATAGCCCACCTAATCATGAAGGGATTCACATCTAGATCAGGGGAGGTCATTGTGCCTCTTTACTCATCCCTCATTAGGCCCATAATTGAGTACAATGCCCCTTTTGGGATGTACCTTACCAGACACCTGCAGAAACTGGAAAGACCCCAAAAGTACCTCACCAAGAGGATCATAGGGCTCAAACAGATGCCATATGCTGCCCGGTTAAAGAAACCCCAGCTCTACTCAGTGGCATACCGCCTGCTCAGAGGCGATCTGTGCCTGACATAAAGCCATGTCCAACCCGAATTAATGGACATGCTGCACCTCAGAAAATCCAAATCCCATCAAGCTACGCTCGAGACTGGAACCTCAGCACTGAAATAAATAGGACATGCTGGAGGGACAGATTCATAACCCAGAGGCTCCCTTCACTCTGGAATAAAATCCCAGTCCAGGTTAGGCAGAGTCCCTCATTGACTCTCTTCAAGAGGAATCTTGATGAGTGGATGGGAGATCATAGGTTTACCCCGGGTATCACTTCTGTGTCACTGTTAGACAGAGGCACAGTATACTAACCTCGAAAAGGCATAGCAAAATTAATTTAAAATGGGTGGCGAAAGCCAAACACACTCTGGCTAGGCTTATAAATGCCCTAGGGCAGATAGCCTAGTATGAACCTATGAACCTATGCACCTAATAAACAGGGATATGAGAATCTGCAGACTCAGGATCACACACAGTTTACTTTTGGGAAGGGTAGGTCATACCTGCTCATTCAACCTGGTCAACATCTTTAGAGTCAGTCACCTGATCTGTGGATGAAGGCAAGGTGGCACATGCAGCTTACCTTGATCTGGCCAAAGCCTTTGATAACATTCCCCACTCAGGTATCGTACAATAACTCACTAAGCTAGGCATCAACCCCTATATCACTAGATGGTAACAGAGGCACAAACACAGGGATAGATTGGACATACTGCTGTCATACATTGAGACAGTTGCAGATGTCACTGGGTTTGTCATAAAATCCTTTATGAGGAATATGACATTGGTAATACCGATACATGTGAGTATTTACTGACTGCATTCCCCAGAGTCCGTGACTGATTTACCAAGGACACCAATTGTCTGGGGAACAGAAAAAAATATAACAGGTAGACATGTGGCCATTCTGTGGACAGCGTGCCAGTGGAGAGGTTTGTCAGAGACATATCACGGTGAGTTGTGATGTCACACACTAAATGCATGTTGACACAAACCCTGTCAGTTTATCAATCCACCATGTGTATAACAGCATTGATTATGTAGAATCTGTTCACAAATCTGGGGATATGCCCCCCATGTTGGTTGGCAGTCTCCACATGCCCTGTCTTGTGACATATTGCCACCTACTATATGTGAATCTGTAGGCCACCACCTCTGTAATGTCCCTCACACAGGCAAGGAAAAAGCGCAAGGCCCACATTAAGGGATGCCCCATATGTCGGAACTAGCAGTAGTGTCCAGGCTCACAGCACAATACAATGTGGGCACCTACATAGTGGTATGGCCGTAGCAATACCTGACATCTGCACATCTGTACAGATAGACAGAAAGTAGATAGCCAACAGGTTATGCATTAGGATGAATGTTTTGAAAGATAGACATCCAAAACTGAAAGGTATGCCATTACAACATGACAGCAGTCCTCAATGACATGTCCAAAAACATAGTAGTCTACAGTTAATATCAACATATCAGATTGATATCCAATAGGTGATACATATAAACATACAGCTCAAACATCAAGAACAAAATAGTCAGTACTCAGAGTCCAGCTTTGCATGCAGGGGTGTATGGTTCCAGTACTGCAATGTACAATCTACACTTACATGG